>NC_041382.1:2230052-2252359 GCF_002162155.2 Triticum dicoccoides
TGTGTGTGTATGTATATGACAAGAATGCAATAGTAGTCGTAATGTCATGCATTGTTTATTGAAAAAATGCGTTAAAGCAGAGTGATACAGATCGTGCGATAAACAAAGAGTAGGACTATGTCCCTTCCAAGGGCGGGCTGAGAAATGATATGAAATATGTAATCAACCTGGGAATTCCGTTGTATAACGTAGCTGTCTGCCTCCTTGGTTGCTGCATCATGTGTTCGACAATAGTGCTGCCGGACAGTGTTTCCAGAGATTAAGGTCCTGAAAGAAAAAGAAAAATAACCAAACGGGAAGCTCCTAGTGCGGTTTAGGCCGCATCTTGGGGCGTGCCGCAGTTATGCCCCCCTCCCCACATGTGTCCATGGTATTTTTAATGCGTAGTTATGTACGCGCGGCACGAGTTTCGCCGCTGGGCTGGGATTGGGGTGGCCGCCGTATTGCTACGCGAGCTCAGATCGCGCCAGGCGGTCTATTTGCCGATTGCCCCGAGCGCGCTTGAAGGTGTCTGGGCTTTGAAATGCTGAACTGGTTGATTGCCTTGAGAGGCTGCTTTGCGCTTCTGCTACGAGGGATGCGGTGTGCTCCTCTGTTCGGAGAGAGCGCTCTGTGTTTCCATTGACTGTAATAACTCCGCGAGGTCCTGTCATCTTGAGCTTGAGGTATGCATAATGTGGTACCGCATTGAATCTAGCAAATGCGGTTCGTCCGAGCAGCGCGTGATAACCACTGCGGAACGGGACTATATCGAAGATTAACTGTTTGCTTCGGAAGTTATCCGGGGATCCGAAGACCACTTCCAGTGTGATTGAGCCTGTGCAATGGGCCTCTACACCTGGAATGACACCCTTAAAGGTCGTTTTTGTGGGTTTGATCCTTGAGGGGTCTATACCCATTTTGCGCACTGTGTCCTGATAAAGCAGGTTCAGGCTGCTGCCGCCGTCCATAAGGACTCGAGTGAGGTAAAATCCGTTGATGATTGGGTCTAGGACCAGTGCGGCGAATCCGCCATGACGGATACTAGTGGGGTGATACCTGCGATCAAAGGTGATCGGACAGGAGGACCAAGGGTTGAACTTTGGGGCGACTGGCTCCAACGCATATACGTCCCTGAGCGCACGCTTCCGCTCCCTCTTAGGGATGTGGGTTGCATATATCATGTTCACCATCTGCACTTGCGGGGGAAACCTCTTCTGTCCTCCAGTGTGCGGCTACCGGGGCTCCTCCTCGTCATCGCTATGCGGCCCCTTGTCCTTGTTTTCGGCAATTAACTTGTCGGCCTGCTTGAACACCCAACAATCCCGGTTGGTGTGATTGGCTGGCTTGTCTGGGGTGCCGTGTATTTAACACGAGTGATCGAGTATGCGTTCCAAGCTGGACGGACCTGGCGTACTTTGTTTGAATGGCTTTTACCGCTGACCAGGTTTAGAGCCTTTGAATCCGACATTGATTGTCGTATCCTCAGTATTTTCGCTGTTAATGCGGCGCTTATGCTTGTTGCGACGTGACCTGCTATTGCCGTCCTTGGTATCTAAGGTACCATGGTTCTTTGATATGTTATTACTGCGAGCCAGCCAGCTGTCTTCTCCCGCACAAAAACGGGTCATGAGCATCGTGAGAGCTGCCATAGATTTCGGTTTTTCCTGACCAAGGTGCCGGGCTAGCTGATGGGGTTGTGTACCTAGGGTAGGATCATGGACCTGATCCAAGTAACTTACCCTAGGAGATCCTTAGAAGAGGTCGCCTTCCAGTCGACCAACGAGGATTCACTCGACTGGCCTGAAGGACTCGACCACGAAGACTCACTCGACCACCAGGAGGTCAAGAGGCACTCTGCACTGCAACGGCCTGTAATTAAGTAGACTTTATGATAGTAAAGACACTTTATGTGGGGCGTTACCAGTAACGCCCCAGACTTAACTCACCTTAAACCCTCTCCTGCGTGGGCTGGCTAGGGTCCTGGCGCACTCTATATAAGCCACCCTCCTCCACAGGCAGAAGGGTTCGGCACCTTGTAATTCATACATTCATAATCCACTCGACCGCCTCCGGGCTCCGAGACGTAGGGCTGTTACTTCTTCCGAGAAGGGCCTGAACTCGTACATCCTTTGTGCTTACAACCTCTCCATAGCTAGGACCTTGCCTCTCCATACCTACCCCCCACTCTACTGTCAGGCTTAGAACCACGACAGTTGGCGCCCACCGTGGGGCCGGTGTTTTAGCGATTTTGTGGAGAAGTTGCGATTCTTCCGAGTACTCTCATCATGGTGTCTGCTGAAGTTTTGGTCAAGGGTCAAGAGATCCGTCTCGGCACTCTCACCTTCATCGCCGACGACTCCGCATGGCTCCAGGAGGCTCCACTCGACGTAGGCGCGCTCCCCGTCCGCGGTGCGACGCATTTTCGCGCATGTGTCCGCGGCGTTCTGCTGCGGCAACCGTCGACCCAGTATCGGTCGGCTCCTCCATCATCCACCCTCCCGGTCCCCCGCCAGCGCAAGCGCTCAGGCCGGTCGAGGCTTCAGCGATGGGTGAGTCACGCGGTGGCTCGCCAATCGGCCACTACACAAGTTGCGGCAATCGAGCCCAACGAATCTCTCTACGGCTTGTTCGATCAGTCGACTGGCTCCGAAGAGACTGCATCCGAGTGCGGAAGCAGTGATCCAGCGGCGGAAATCTTGATGGTCGACGGGCCCCACAGCCCTCCTGGCTTCGCCCGTGGTGGTGGAGCAGGTGACGGCGGCGACCCTGCACGAGACTACGAAGAGTACCAGCCCGAGCCACTCGACTCTCTGCAAAGAGAAGAGCTTCGCCGCAGGAACGAGGATCCCCTGCGTATTCCCATCGCAGGAGAAACCCCCGAGGCTCGTGCCTTGGAGGAGGCGCGTCTGGCCAATTTGGCCGAGCGCACTCAACTGGAGAACCTTCAGCGAGCACTCGACGAGCGCGCGCGGCAACGAGTTCCCGACACCAGTCGACGTCAACTCTTCCCGCCGACTCAGGTATATCGAACCCCAATTCAGAATTTAGCAGCTGCGACCCGTATAGCAGAGTCCATTCAGCCTTCGCAGTCGGAAGCTGGCAGAGGTTTGCTGCAGATCAAGGATCTGCTCCGGGCAGCAGGAGATCAGAATTCAGCCGTGTCTCAGTCGCGCAACAGAATTCACAGTCGATCTGTCACTGTGAATACGGTTCAGTCGGCTCACAGCCCCAGATCGCCTCCGCGGCGCGAAGGGCGTGAGAATCGGCGAGATCAATATGGCGACAGACTCGACCGAGATGATAGGCGTCGAGTGCCCTATTCCCCTCCGAGGGGTGGGTCTTACGCTCCTCGGCAGCCAGATGATAGGCGTCAGTACAGTACAGGGCGTAGGGTTCCAGTTGACCCCAGAGAGCCAGGCTTCGACGCGCGATCCATTATCGTGCAAGGGTTGGTCGACCGGAACAGAGCCCATCGAGGCGCACTCGACAGAGATGTACCCACGAGCAGTCGAGTACATGTTTCTGGTCCTGAATGTTTCAGCAGAGCTATCAGAGCCGCATTTATCCCCCCCAATTTCAGGTTGGCAACAGGAGTCAGCAAGTTCACTGGTGAGTCTAAGCCTGAAACTTGGCTTGAAGACTACCGAGTGGCAGTTCAGATCGGTGGTGGGAACGACGAGGTGGCCATGAAGCATTTGCCCCTCATGTTGGAAGGTTCTGCCAGGGCATGGTTGACTCAATTACCTCCTAGCAGCATTTACACTTGGGAAGATCTGTCCCGAGTGTTCGTCAGAACGTTTGAAGGGACTTGCAAGCGACCAGCGGGATTGACAGAGTTGCAAGTCTGCGTGCAGAAAACTAATGAGACTCTCAGAGAGTATATTCAGAGCTGGATCACTTTGCACCACACTGTGGAAAATGTCTCTGACCATCAGGCAGTATGCGCCTTCAAAGACGGCGTCAAGAACAGAGAACTGAGTTTGAAATTTGGTCGAACCGGTGACATGACCTTGAGTCGGATGATGGAGATTGCTACCAAGTACGCCAACGGCGAAGAAGAAGACCGACTCCGAAGCGGCAAGCACAAGCCGAGTCAGTCAGAAAAAGGAAACACCAGTCGGAAACAGAAGCGGAAGGCTGAACCGGCAGCTCCTGGAGAGGCTCTGGCCGTGACTCAAGGAAAGTTTAAGGGGAAACCAAAAGGATCCTGGAACCCCAAGAAGGTAAAGGATAAAGAAGGGAACGACGTGATGGATATGCCGTGTCACATTCACACGAAGAAAGATGAAGAGGGGAATATCATTTACCCAAAGCACACCACTCGCCAATGTCGACTCCTGATCCAGCAGTTTCAGGGAAAACAGTCTAAGGACAAGGAGAAGGAGTCGGACAAGGCCGAAGACAAAGAGGACAGTGAGGGAGGATATCCGCATATCAACTCCACTCTGATGATCTTTGCAGATGTGGAAAGCAGAAGTCGACTGAAAGTGATTAACCGAGAGGTGAACATGGTTGCCCCAGCAAAGGCAAATTATCTGAAGTGGTCTCAAACACCCATCACATTCGACCAATCTGATCACCCGACTCATATTGCCACCCCCGGGAGGCAAGCTTTGGTGGTCGATCCAGTTGTCGAAGGCACTCGACTGACAAAGGTGCTGATGGATGGTGGAAGTGGGCTGAACTTATTGTATGCACACACATTGAAAGGTATGGGCATTCCGATGTCCCGACTGAGCACTAGTAACATGAGCTTCCATGGAGTTATACCAGGGAAGAAGGCCGAGTCACTCGGCCAGATAGCTTTGGACGTAGTGTTTGGTGATTCGAAGCATTTTCGCAAAGAAAAGTTGACGTTTGAGGTCGTGGATTTTCAAAGTGCATATCATGCCATTTTGGGGAGACCAGCCTATGCACGGTTCATGGCTCGACCATGTTACGTGTACCTCAAACTGAAGATGCCCGGTCCCAAAGGTGTGATCACTGTCACCGGTGATAGGAAAAAGGCAGAGGAGTGCTTTCAGAAGGGCTCCAAGATTGCCGATTCCCAAGTGACAGCGGTCGAGTTCGAAGAATACAAGCAAAACGCAGATCCGAGTGACTTGCTGCGATCCAAGAAGCCCACCACAGAGTCTGCATTCCAGTCGTCCGGTGAGACGAAGCCTGTTCACATTCACCCGACCGACCCCGAAGCAGCTCCGACCCGCATCTCCACAACACTCGACCCAAAATAGGAAGAAGCGCTCATCCAGTTCCTCCGTGAGAACTGGGACATTTTTGCATGGAAGCCCGCTGACATGCCAGGTGTTCCCAGGGGACTGGCTGAGCATCGCCTAAGAGTCGACTCGTCTGCAAAGCCAGTCAAAGAGCATCTTCGGCGGTCCGCCGTCCAGAAGAGAAAGGCCATTGGTGAAGAAGTGGCTCGACTGTTGGCGGCAGGATTTATCCGAGAGATCTACCACTCCGAGTGGCTCGCTAATGTCGTCATGGTTCCTAAGAAGGACAAGTCGCTCCGAATGTGCATTGATTTCAAGCACATCAACCGGGCCTGCCCAAAAGATCACTTTCCTCTCCCTCGCATAGATCAAATTGTTGACTCGACCGCGGGATGCGAGAGGTTGTCTTTTTTAGATGCTTACTCCGGGTACCACCAGATCCGTCTGTACGGGCCTGATGAGGTAAAAACAGCTTTCATCACTCCATTCGGGTGCTTCTGCTATATCACCATGCCATTCGGCCTCAAGAATGCCGGAGCCACATTTATGCGAATGATTCAGAAGTGTCTACTCACCCAAATCAGTCGGAATGTGGAAGCTTATATGGATGATATTGTTGTCAAGTCATGAAAAGGTTCCGACCTGCTCGCTGACCTCGCCGAAACATTTGCCAACCTCAGAAGGTATGATATCAAGCTCAATCCATCAAAGTGCACATTTGGAGTTCCTGGTGGCAAGTTACTCGGTTTTCTCGTTTCCGAACGGGGAATCGACGCTAACCCAGAGAAGATTGGCACTATTCTCCGAATGAAACGCCCTGTGCGAGTGCACGATGTCCAGAAGCTTACCGGATGCTTGGCCGCATTAAGTCGATTCATCTCACGACTCGGTGAAAAGGCACTGCCTCTTTACCGACTGATGAAGAAGGCTGACAAGTTCGAGTGGACTCCAGAAGCTGATGCAGCGTTTGCCGAGCTAAAAGCTCTGCTCTCCACCCAGCCGGTGCTTGCTGCTCCAATCAGCAAAGAGCCTCTGTTGCTCTACATCGCAGCCACAGGACAAGTTGTCAGTACTGTGCTAACGGTCGAGCGGGAAGAAGAAGGAAAAGCTCTCAAAGTTCAGCGCCCAGTGTATTATTTGTCTGAAGTCTTGACTCCATCCAAGCAGAGATATCCTCATTATCAGAAGCTTGTGTATGGAATATACATGACCACAAAGAAGGTTGCTCATTATTTCTCTGACCATGCCATCACAGTCGTCAGCGACGCTCCACTATCAGAGATTTTGCACAACAGAGACGCAACTGGTCGAGTGGCCAAATGGGCGATTGAACTTCTTCCCCTTGATATCAAGTTTGAGGCAAAGAAAGCCATTAAGTCCCAGGCGATAGCAGATTTCCTCGCCGAGTGGATTGAACAACAGCAGCCGACTGAAGTTCACTCGGAGCATTGGACCATGTTTTTCGATGGCTCTAAGATGTTGAATGGTTCCGGTGCTGGGGTTGTCCTGGTTTCCCCCAGAGGAGATAAGCTCAGATATGTGCTCCAGATTCACTTTGATTCCTCCAACAATGAGGCAGAATATGAGGCCCTCCTATATGGGTTGCGCATGGCCATTTCACTCGGCGTCCGTCGCCTAATGGTCTATGGCGACTCGGATTTAGTGGTCAATCAGGTGATGAAAGAGTGGGACGTGAGAAGCCCAGCCATGACTGGATACTGCAGTGTAGTGAGGAAGCTGGAGAAGAAGTTCGAGGGGTTGGAGCTCCATCATATACCCCGACTGAAAAATCAAGCAGCTGATGATCTAGCAAAGATAGGTTCCAAGAGAGAAGCCATTCCGAGTGGTGTGTTCTTGGAGCATATACACACTCCGTCAGTCAAAGAAGATCCTTTCACTGAAGAAACTCCGCAACCCAAGGGCACCACAGATCCGACTGAAGTTGAAGTCCCAGCGGTGGTCGACTTGATCATGGAGGTTTTGGTGGTCATTCCCGACTGGACGATTCCGTATGTCGCATATATCTTGAGGAAAGAGCTTCCGGAGGATGAGGAAGAGGCTCGACAGATCGTCCGTCGATCTAAGGCCTTTACCGTAATCAAAGGACAATTATACAGAGAAAGCGCGACTGGGGTCGGTCAGAAGTGCATAACACCAGAAGAAGGTCGACTCATCCTCAATGATATTCACTCGGGGACCTGTGGTCATCATGCGTCCTCTCGGACCATCGTGGCCAAAGCATACCGAGCCGGATTTTACTGGCCCAAGGCGAATGAGATGGCAAAAGAGATAGTAGATAAGTGCGAGGGATGTCAGTTCTACTCGAATATGTCGCACAAGCCTGCGTCAGCTTTGAAGACCATCCCACTCGTCTGGCCTTTTGCAGTTTGGGGGCTGGACATGATCGGTCCTTTGAGAACAGGACGAAGTGGCTTCACGCATGTACTGGTGGCAGTCGACAAGTTCACCAAGTGGATCGAGGCTAAACCAATCAAGAGCCTTGACACCGGTACTGCTGTTAGCTTCATCAGGGAACTAATATTCAGATATGGAGTCCCGCACAGCATCATTAGGGATAATGGGTCGAACTTTGACTCAGAGGAATTCAGAGCTTTCTGCGACTCCCAAGGCACACGGGTCGACTACGCATCAGTCGCCCATCCGCAGTCGAATGGACAAGCAGAGCGAGCTAATGGACTGATTCTCAAGGGACTAAAGCCTCGACTGATGCGTGATCTCAAACACGCGGCTGGAGCTTGGGTCGACGAACTTCCATCTGTACTCTGGGGACTGCGGACCACGCCTAATCGGTCGACCGGAAGAACTCCATTCTTCTTGGTCTATGGAGCTGAAGCAGTCTTGCCGAGTGATCTTCTCCACAATGCTCCTCGAGTTGAAATCTACAACGAAGTAAAAGCTGAACAAGCGCGGCAGGACGCAGTCGACCTTTTAGAGGAAGAAAGGGAGATGGCTCTGATCCGATCGACCATCTACCAACAAGTTCTGCGCCGTTTCCACGCCCGAAATGTGAGAGGTCGAGCCTTCCAGGAAGGGGATTTGGTTCTCCGAGTGGATCAGCACAAACCACACAAGCTTGCTCCTTCTTGGGAAGGCCCCTTCATCGTCACCAAGGTTCTCCACAACGGGGCGTACCGTCTCTACAACGTCGAGCATAATATCGACGAGCCCCGAGCTTGGAACGCGGAGCTACTCCGCCCATTTTACACTTAAGTTTTATCACTCGGATGAGTTGCAATAAAGTACTTTTGTAGTTCATGGACCTCAAAATAATAGTGTCATAGTTCCTCCACAATATCTGTCACTTTTTATTTTTATTTTCCAATAAAATTCCCCTCAGTGGGTGACTTAGTTGCGAATCCGTTTCGCCTAAGTTTGTAAAAATCCTACCGAGTGGTGAGCCAGACTCCCACTCAGAGGCTTAGCTGCGAATCCGTTTCGCCTAAGTTATCAAAATCCTACCGAGTGGTAAGCCAGCCTTCCACTCGGAGGCTTAGCTGCAGCCTTGTGCTCGCCTAAGTTATCAAAATCCTACCGAGTGGTAAGCCAGCCTTCCACTCGGAGGCTTAGCTGCAGCCTCGTGCTCGCCTAAGTTATAAAAATCCTACCGAGTGAAGAGCAACCCTCTCACTCGGGGGCTTAGCTGCAGTCCAAGCACTCGCCTAAGTTGTGAAAATCCTACCGAGTGAAGAGCAACCCTCTCACTCGGGGGCTTAGCTGCAGCCCTGTGCTCGCCTAAGTTACAAAAATCCTACCGAGTGAAGAGCAACCCTCTCACTCGGGGGCTTAGCTGCAGTCCAAGCGCTCGCCTAAGGTATAAAAACCCTGCCAAGTGGAGAGCAACCCTCTCATTCGGAGGGCTTAGCTGCAGCCCAGTGCTCGTCTAAGTGGACTAAAGAATAAGTCGATTGCAGCACAGGCACCTTGCTTTGAACCTGCAAAAGACATTCCGAGCCGAAGGCAATCGTATTCAAGCACCAAATCCAAGTTTGAATCGACATCTAAAGGAACCGAAAGTGCTCAGGCGTCAAGCCTGTTAAGGTTTGTCGGTTACAATTTCACTCGGCATACCGAGGCAAATTTAAAGCGTCGAGCCAGAAGAAGTTTTTTACCCCTCCTGTGGAGGGCTGGAAGGTGCAACAAATTCGTCAAGGTCAATCCCGTCGGCGATCCGAGTGGCAGCTGCAAGGAAAGTTTCCATAAAGGATCTGAAGTCGTGCTTCTTGGTATTGGCCACCCGAAGGGCCGCCAGCTTCTCTTCTCGCGCATCTTTGCAGTGGACTCGGGCCAGACACAGAGCGACATCTGCACCACACCGAGCCGAGGACTTCTTCCACTCCTGCACTCGACCAGGGATCGTGTTCAAGGGGGCCATCAGCGACTCAAGGTCATTCTGAAGTGTCTCCTCAGGCCAGAGCGTCGAGTCGATGCGAGATGTGGCGGCCTTCAGCCTTGCGAGATAGTCCACGACAGCTGCAACACGAGACTCCAGTCGGAAAACATCCATGGCAACTTCGTCGTTCACCGGAGAATTGACGGGGTCAAGGTTTGGCTCCAGTCGGCTGGTTTCTTCTTCAAAGTTTTGACAAAATTCTGCAAGGGTGATCACTAAGTCAAGGAGATAGTCGAATGGAAAAAGCCACAATTGGAAATATTTGCCAAACATGGAGGTCTACCTTCAAGCATAAGGAACAACTTCTTGGCAAGGCCACTCAGGAAGGCCTCCAGTTCAGTTTTCTTCTCAGTCAATTTGCTGACTTGGTCGGTCAGGGCAGCTTTGTCAGTTTTCAGTCGACTGACCTCCTTGTTGGCAATCCCAAGAGCAGCTTTCAGATTGGTATTGTCTTGTTCGAGCTTGGTGACTGAAGCTAACTTCTCGTCAGCAAGCTTGATCTTCTCAGCTAGCTCAAGGTCTTTCTTCTGCTGGGCCTCCCTTACCTTACCTGCAAGTTATAGCAAGATCAGATGCTGAAACAAGCAAGGGGAAAAGCAGTCGTCAGGGTCTCACCAAACATACCTTCGGTCTCCTCCTTTGCCTTTGTCAGCTTCTCCTGAACCAGCTTCAAGCTCAGCTCGACTTGAGTATGTTTTTGTTCCAGCTCTGAGTAGCGAGCCACAAGATCACAGGAGTTCTGTGAAGAACCAATCGACTAAATGTCAAATATAATTCACTTCCGAGTGAAAAAGGGATAAACACACGTTTCTAAGACTACAGCCAAATACAAGCATTCGACCATAGTCTCGGGGACTACACCCAGTGGGTGCACTCAGCGTGCCCCCACTAATCCTGTTGAAGACAAAGTCGACCAGTCGACCTCAAAAAAAAAGAGAGATGCATTCTCTAAGACTGTGATCAACTGCAAGCAGTCGACCACAGTCTCGGGGACTACACCCAGTGGGTGCACTCAGCGTGCCCCCACCGGTTTGTGAAATCCAGTCGACATAGTCGACTGAAAGAAAAATTGACGTCATAAAGCCTAAAGCCGACTGCCAGCAATCGACCTTAGCCTTGGGGACTACACCCAGTGGGTGCACTCAGCGTGCCCCCATCGGTTTGTGAAGTCCAGTCGACTAGTCGACTGACAGAAAGATTGACATCATAAAGCCTAAGGCCGACTGCCAGCAGTCGACCTTAGCCTTGGGGACTACACCCAGCGGGTGCACTCAGCGTGCCCCCGCTAACACGGAGTTTATTCGACACACCCAGTGGGTGACTAATATAAATTCCGGAAAAGAAAAGTTTTTGGTAGCATATCCAACAGAACAAACAGCAGTCGACTGACCTGGACATTGCTTTGGAGGGCAGAACTGGCGTCATAAGCTGCCTGGCTCGCGTCCCGGATGGTCTTCAGCTGCTCCATCATGAGTCCCGCCTGGCGTATTGCCTCCTTCGCTGCGCCAGCTTGGTCCTCTGGGACGTGGTGCGTCGTAAAGAGGGAGGGCTGCTGAGCACTCGTCAGTGGATTTGCGAAGGACACCGTGTGTCGAGTGGTGTTCCCTTCCTCCACAGTCAGAATCTCAGGCGCCGTCACATCCTGAGGTACCTTACTGGCGGACGCTTTCCGACTCCTCCTGCGTGTCAGTGGTTCTTCATCCTCGTCGTCGTCAGGGAGATTGATAACAGTGTTGGGTGGAGCTGCGGAGAAGGATCAGGATCAGAGATCGCGAGTCAGTCGACTAAGAACGGTGTTAAGAACACAGTACCTGGATTCGAAGTTGCTGCATCCTCCATCTTGTGGTCATCAGCCCGGGCCGAGGTCTCAGAAGTAGCAGCACTGCAACTCCAAAGGATCAGTCGACTAACTTCAGCGTCGACCAGAGATAAAGTTCGCACAGAATAAGAAAATATGAGCAGCACAATTACCCTGATATGGTGGGGATGGACACCTTCATCTTCGGCAGGAGCTTGGTCGGCTTTGGCGGAGCCCCCCTAGGCTGCTTCGGCGCCTTTTCAGTCGGCGCTGGAGAAGTGGTCCTAGGGCGCTTGGTCGACTGCGTCGCAACCCCCTTGCCACGTTCAGTCGAAGGGTCGTGGACGAGCTTCGACCGCCTTTCCGAGCGCGGTGGCACGACCTCCTCCTCTTCCTCCTCGTCTTCGGCGTCATCATCATCGCCGTCGTCATCATCATCGTCGTCGTCGTCCCCTGCAACGTCCGAGTCCCATTCCTCCTCGTCCTGGCTCTCGCCCCCACTCGCCTCACCCTCCTCAGTCGGAGTTTGTGCCCCATTGGGCATCGAGTACAGCTCGGTGAGGGCCTAGCAGATATCAAGACAATGATCAGTCGACCAGTCGGCAGAGTAAACAGAGATGAATGCGACAAGAATGCAGTGGAGAGCAGGGCAAGTGTACCTTATTTGGATCACTGTTGTGGTCGAGTGGAGGAATCCTTCTGGCTCCGCGTGGGTTGTCCTTGTTTCCGGTGACGGCTACCATCCATCTCTCCAGAGTGACATCGTCGACTGCTTCTGGATGGACTCTAGTCTCGTCTTCGGTCCCACAGTACAACCACATGCAGTGGCTCCGGAACTGGAGAGGCTGGATGCGACGCCTGAGGAAAACCTCCAGGAGGTCCATGCCCGTCACTCCCTCCCGAACCAACTGCACCACGCGCTCCATCAACATCTTCACGTCAGCTTTCTCCTCCGGAATCAGCTTCAGAGGGGAAGGCTTGCTCACTCGGTCCATGGTGAATGGAGGGAGTCCACTCGAATGCCCTGGCGTCGACTGGACCTGGCAGTAGAACCAAGTCGACTGCCAGCCTCTGACGGACTCGGGAAAGGTCATGGGCGGGAAGGTGCTCTTATTCCTCACCTGAATCCCCAGGCCTCCGCACATTTGGACGACTCGGGTTCTCTCATCACCTGGGCTCGCCTTCTTCACGGTCTGAGATCGACACGTGAATATATGTTTGAACAAACCCCAGTGCGGTCGACAGCCCAAGAAACCCTCACACATGGACACGAACGCGGCAAGATAGGCAATGGAGTTTGGGGTAAAGTGGTGGAGCTGCGCTCCGAAGAAGTTCAAAAAGCCACGAAAGAAAACACTCGGTGGCAAGGAAAACCCGCGATCAACATGGGTGGCCAAAAGCACACACTCACCCTCTTCTGGCTGGGGCTGCCACTCCTTCCCCGGAAGCCTCGCAGCTCCGTGGGGGATCAAGCCCTCGTTGGCCATGTCGAGGAGGTCATTCTCCGTGATGGTCGACTGGATCCAGTCTCCTTGGACCCAGCCCTTCGGCAGGCGGGATCTGGACGAGGACCCTCCGCGGCTGGTGGATCTTCCTTTCGCCTTCTCCGATGCCGACGCCTTCTTTGCGCGCTCCAGCGCCGCCGTCTTCTCCTTGGCCATGGTCGCCGGCGAGATGCGCAAAGGGAAGTGGTGCGGGGGCGAGAGCGAGCACGCTGAGCAGGGAGGAAGGAAGCAGAGAGAGGGGAAGAATGCTAAGGCGCAGCACAGAAATCCTCGCCGGGCACATTTATAAGGTCCCTTCCGAGTGGATGACAGGTGGGCCCGGGCGATCTAATCATATCTGGAACAGTTATGCAGGCGGGATACGTGGCGAAAAAGGCGGCGCGGAGATCGAGGCGTCCATGCCCCGTCCCATCCGAACGCCGCGGTCCGCCCCGCTTCGCGCGCGCCCCAAAATTTCGCATCCCGCGGAATCCGCGAGCAACAAATCAGTCTGTCAGGCGCGGTGTTTCCGGCGATCCGTCGCTCGGAGATCGTCGAAGCCTGAAAGATCACTCGACGCAAAAACAGAATGGATCAAGTTGACTGAAGGCAATTTGTTTCCTGTCGACAAAGGGATTCTTTGGTCCAGAACAGCGCACAACCGGAGCGCAAAGGTTAATCGGAAACGACATCAACTCCTTCTTCACTCGAAGCCTCGATCCATTCGGGGGCTAATGATGGGGTTGTGTACCTAGGGTAGGATCATGGACCTGATCCAAGTAACTTACCCTAGGACATCCTTAGAAGAGGTCGCCTTCCAGTCGACCAACGAGGATTCACTCGACTGGCCTGAAGGACTCGACCACGAAGACTCACTCGACCACCAGGAGGTCAAGAGGCACTCTGCACTGCAACGGCCTGTAATTAAGTAGACTTTATGATAGTAAAGACACTTTATGTGGGGCGTTACCAGTAACGCCCCAGACTTAACTCACCTTAAACCCTCTCCTGCGTGGGCTGGCTAGGGTCCTGGCGCACTCTATATAAGCCACCCTCCTCCACAGGCAGAAGGGTTCGGCACCTTGTAATTCATACATTCATAATCCACTCGACCGCCTCTGGGCTCCGAGACGTAGGGCTGTTACTTCTTCCGAGAAGGGCCTGAACTCGTACATCCTTTGTGCTTACAACCTCTCCATAGCTAGGACCTTGCCTCTCCATACCTACCCCCACTCTACTGTCAGGCTTAGAACTACGACACTAGCCACTCGTCTCGGATGTTGTGCTTGAAAGCCGCTAAGGCCTCCGTGTCCGGACAGTCGACGATTTGATTTTTCTTTGTAAGGAACCGAGTCCAGAATTGCCTGACCGACTCTTCTGGCTGCTGAATTATGTGGCTCAAGTCATTGGCGTCTGGTGGTCGCACAGAAGTGCCCTGAAAGTTGTCGATGAACGCGGCTTCCAGATCTTCCCAACAACTAATGGAGTCCGCTGGCAAGCTGTTAAGCCAATGCCGCGCTGGTCCTTTGAGCTTTAGTGGGAGGTATTTGATGGCGTGTAGGTCATCGCCGCGGGCCATGTGGATGTGGAGGAGGAAGTCCTCAATCCATACCGCGGGATCTGTTGTGCCGTCGTATGATTCAATATTTACAGGTTCAAAACCTTCTAGGAATTGATATTCCATTACTTCGTCTGTGAACCATAAGGGGTGTGCGGCGCCTCTGTATTGGGCTATATCGCGACGCAGCTCGAATGGGTCTTGCCCGCTGTGTTCGGCCCGGCCGGATTTTCTTTTACTGTATCCAGCGTGACGTTTGTCGTCTCGCAGAGTGGTGCGCCCTCTTGATCCGTAGATCGATCTTGAATGCTTTGCCTTGTTCTCCAATATGTCTCGCAGGTCCGGCCTATCTCCCCATGCCTTTTTATTTGAATGGCATTGGGGTGGAGGCTGAGCTTTTGGCTGGAATGCCTCTCTATCGCGGTCACGAGGTGGCCAATCAGCCGTATCATACGCTTCTTCCTCCAGTGGGGTAGTAACCTGCGCCTTGGGTAACTCTTGGAGGGGCGCTCGAGTTTATATTCCTCGGCCGCGAGGACTTCAATCCATTTGTCAGCTAGCAGATCTTGATCAACTTGAAGCTGCTGCTGCTTTTTCTTCAGGCTATTTGCCGTGGCCATAAGCTGGCGCTTGAAGCGCTCTTGTTCGACGGGATCCTCTGGTACGGCGAATTCATCGTCGCCAAGGCTTGCCTCATCTTCGGAGGGGGGCATGTAATTGCCATCCTCCTCCTCTCCATCTGCCGCTCTCTCAGGAGAGCTGGCTCCTTCATCCTCCTGCTCTAAATCTTGCTGGAGGGGATTTTTGTTGTCTTCGGCACTATCCGAAGTATTATTATCTCATGTGCCGGTATCACCACTTTTGCTTTGGCGGGACTTAGAGCGGCGCCGCTGACGTCGGCGCTTGGGTTGCTTCTTGGAGGGGTCATCCTCCTCTATCTCGTCGCCATTGCCTTCATTGGGTGTATCCACCATGTATATGTCATATGACGAGGTGGCTTTCCAGTGCCCTATAGGTGTTGATTCATGTTCTTCTCCTACATCATCGTCCATACCGTCGATGTCTTCGGAGTTGAAGTCGAGCATGTCGGTTAAATCATCGACGGTGGCTACGAAGTGGGTGGTGGGTGGGTGTCGAATTTCTTCGTCGTCCGCATCCCAATCCTGTTGGCCATAATCCGTCCAGGGCTCTCCTGACAAAGAGAGAGACCTTAGTGAATTCAGGATGTCGCCAAAGGGCGAGTGCTGAAAGATATCCGCGGCGGTGAATTCCATGACCGGCGCCCAATCGGATTCGATTGGCAGGGGTGCGGATGGTTCGGAGTCAGAAAAAGAGTCCGGCACCTTGGAGTCACGGGCTGCGCAGAGGATTATGCTGGTGTTTGGCTGGATCGCCGTTGAGACTGCAGCCCCTGAGGCGGTGTCTAACCACCCGTCCTCGATTGGCGCAGTTGGCTCCGAGCTAAGGGTCGGAGCTGATGCGGGCGCGGCCTCTCGGGTACTGTTCGGCGGAAGAGTTAGGTCATACCCATCGCGACAGTGCGGCGCGCCCGGCTGTGGCTCGAATCCGTCGAAGATCAAGTCTCCGCGGATGTCGGCCGTGTAGTTCAAACTTCCAAATCTGACCTGATGGTCAGGGGCGTAGCTTTCAATCTGCTCCAGATGGCCATGCGAATTAGCCCGCAGTGCAAAGCCGCCGAATACGAAGGTCTGTCCGGGGAGAAAAGTCTCACCCTGGACCGCATCATTATCGATGATAGTAGGAGCCATCAAGCCTAACGGCGACGACACAGAGGAACTCTCAATGAAAGCACCAATGTCGGTGTCAAAACCGGCGGATCTCGGGTAGGGGGTCTCGAACTGTGCGTCTAGGCCGGATGGTAACAGGAGGCAGGGGACACGATATTTTACCCAGGTTCGGGCCCTCTTAATGGAGGTAAAACCCTACGTCCTGCTTGATTAATATTGATGATATGGGTGTTATAAGAGTAGATCTACCACGAGATCAGAGAGGCTAAACCCTAAAAGCTAGCCTATGGTATGATTGTATGGTGTGATCGTTGTCCTACGGACTAAAACCCTTCGGTTCATATAGACACCGGAGAGGGTTTAGGGTTACACAAGGTCGGTTACAAAGGAGGAGATATCCATATGCGTATTGCCTAGCTTGCCTTCCACGCCAAGTAGAGTCCCATCCAGACACGAGACGAAGTCTTCAATCTTGTATCTTCATAGTCTAACAATCCGGCTAGTGGAGATAGTCCGGCTGTCCGGAAACCCCCTAATCCAGGACTCCCTCAACAACCAAGATCCTCGACCACCCGCGAACGCCTACAGCCGTGCCGACGACCGGAAGGGCAAAGGCATGGCGCGGAAGTGGTGATCCCGCTCCTCCTCCTCCTCCTATGTTTGTATCGTTTCTAGTTGTTGATGTTTAAGAACTTGTCCGACAACAAACTCAGATGATCTTTTGGATGATGTCAAGTTCGTTTGTGTCGATTTAAAGCCGATTGTGTTGTCTGTTTGCAGCCGATTTTGTTGCCATTGTTTGATCACGTAGAGTAGCTCACGTTGCATGTGTAGTATATATAGATATAGGATGCCGGATATGATATGAGATACACGGATGTGAAGAGGGAAATATAGGATGTGTCCGATCAGTGCCCGCGGACGCGCCCAAATGCGTTTGATGGGCCGAATTAGCACATTGCGGTAGATGCGCTTAGAACAACCGTTGGGCCACTCACTGCCTCCTTCTTCTTCTTCTTATGATGATGATGATGATGATGAAGGCCACGCAGGTGCACTCCTGACCGTTCCTATGATGAAGCCCTCTTCCTCAGCGTCGAGCGTACGGCCATGTCGCCGTGTCGTATGGATAGCGAACGCCTCACGGCGAGGTCATTGGCGTTGGTCACCACGGAGCAAACGATAAACTACAAGGACCATGCATGAGCTTATTATAATAATGCGTTCAGAGTTGAGAGACACCCACTCAGGCACTCACTAGTGAAGTGATGATGGCTGGCTGTGCTGGTCCTGAGCCGCTGCTGGAGGAGAGCCACCGTTGTAGTCTAGTTAAATCACACCCGATCAAATTGGCGTGTGTGTTTGTTTGTTTTCAACGAAATTCATGATCGTTCAAGGATTCTTTCTACGTACGGCCGTGAGGGGGATCGAGCACACGTACGTACGTGGACGTGGTTGGCTTGCCAATTGTGTTGTGTGTGACTTGTCAGGGCATCTCCAACCGTTCGCCTCCCAGGGCGCCTAAATAGAGCGGCCTGGGGGCGTGCCGGCGCTAGTTCGGCCCCTGGGGGCGACCTAGCTTCCAGTCACGTCCCCAAGCGCCGGCCCCAGGATGCGGGAAATTTAAACTTGGTCGTTCCTGCTCTCAAAAGATGCCACAAATCCGGTGATCGGACGTAGTCTGGCGTTACAAAAAACAAGCACGCCACAAGTTTGCGTGCGCAATGATTCACTCGGCGGGGTCGGCTCCAGGCGTTGGCGGAGTCGGCGTGCGCGGGCTCGGCGGTGTCGGAGCTGTTTCGGTGCTGGGCTGTGTCGGCGCGGCTTCGGCACTGCTGGGCGGCGATGTAGAGGCGTCGTTCGGGCTTGGCGTCCGTGTAGTCGTGGGCGCGGGAGCTTGCGTCGTCGGCGTCGTCGGCGTTGCCGTCTGCATCTGGTTCAGGATGAGGCCGCGCTCCGCCATGTACCACGCCCTGAGCTGCTCGTCGTCGCTCTGGAGCATGTCCGCCCCGCCCATCAGAAAAGCCATGTCGGTATTCCTCTTCTTCGCGGCGACGTTCGTCCGGAGCAGGTCGAGCTTGATGGCGCTGTTCTTCATCAGCGACGACCACCGCGCCTCGGTCTTCTTTTCACATAGGACGGCCCGGGCCTGGGCCTCGGCGAGGCAATGCTCGATGGACTCCTGCACTCGCGCGGTTGCCGCGTCGGCGTTTTTCCCCTTCTTTGCCAATTTGTGGCCGTCCGGCCGCCCCTCTGACGCGCCCGGAGTCGTCGCGTCCGGCTTGTATGTCTCCTTGACCTTGTCGAGGGCACGTCAGACTTCCGCCCACTTCTCGCACTTGTCAATGTGCTTGTAGACGTGGAGGTGTTTGAAGTCGGCGTCTTGGTTGTCGCGCCGATACATGGTGAACATACGCAGCAGCTGCGCGGAGGAACAAACAGTTGGTGGGCGGCGGGCGTAGACGACGAAGAGATGCGGGCGAACGGCGTGCGTACCTGATCCTCAACGCTGGCGTCGCTCTCCGGGCGAGCCGCGACCTCCTCGACGATTACATGCCATTTGTTGCACGCCAACTGGATACGCCCCCAATGGTTCGTCATCGCCTTGGAGCCGCGCTGCATGTAGACGCCTTTGAAGTACGGGTCGACGAGCTTCCGCTCGTCTAACTCGGCCTTGATGCGGTCCCAGTACGTCTCCAAGCTCTGGTTCGCGCCGGTGGTCGGGTCGAGGCAGACGACTTTCCATGCTTCGGCGAGGCATTCCTCCTTCTTGGACGTCCACTTGATGCGCGGTTCGCCTGACCTAGCCGCCCGCTTCTTCCTCTTCTGGCGCCCCTTCGTCGGAACAGGAGCCGGCTCCTCCTCCTCGTCCTCATCCTCGTCCTCGTCCTCCTCCTCCTCCTCGGGTTCCTGCGCTTCGTGCGCGTCCTCGCCGTAGACGTAGCCGAGCTCGGCCTCCATGTCGCCGCTGAGATCCACTACCTCGCCCTGGGTGGTGAACCCGGGAGACGTGGCGGCCGCGGTCGATCCTGTCGCGATGATGTCGTCCATGTCGGCTCCTGTGTCGTTGGTGTCGCCGAGGTGCGAGAAGGGCAGCGGTCCACGGCGGAGATGGGGCGTCGGTGTGGACGCGTAGGCGGCAGGCGGCGAGTAGTTGTATGGAGGGTACTGCACGCCGACGAAGGCGGGCGAGGGTGTGCGCGTCGCGGGGTGGCCATGGGGGAAGGTCACGTTTGGGTTGAACCCACCGTGTGCGTCGCCGTCGGCGTAGCCGGGCGACGACGAACCGCATGGAGATCCGACGCCTTGCTGTCCCCAGGGCGCGTACTGGGCGTGGCTGACGACGGGTGGATTCATCATCCCCGCCTGGTCGACCGATGAGGAAGACGCCGCCGCGCGCGCCGCGTTGTCGCGGGCTTTCTTGGCAATGGCCCTGTTCCGCCGGTCGGCGGTGACTGCGTCGCGCCGCTGAACTTCCACCCTCCACTCGGCGTTCGACAGGCTCGGTGGCTTCGATGGCGGCGCCCTCGGCTTTCTCTGCTTCGGCTGGGTCACGGTGCCAGTCGCATTTGCCGCCGCGCGCGGCATGGCGTACTTCTTTGGCGGCATGGCGGCGACTGGAAGGCAAGCGGGAGGGGATTTGGCGGGAAAAAGGGAGGGAATGGCGGGAGGAAGGCGAGCGAGCGGGAGAGATGCGAGGGAAAAGCGTCAAGAAACGGCGGGAAAAGGCCCTCGGGTCGCTGCCAGGGCGGACCCACGCGCCTTTTTCGCTTGTGCCGGCTCCCCAAGCGCCCCCCAGGGCGCCGGGTTCGGCCTGGGTCCGCCGGCACTAGTTTTGGTCCGAGCCGGCAAAAAACGGGCTTCTGGGGACGCGACTGGACCGTTTTTTGGCGCTGGTGCGATAAAATCCTCTGGGAAGGGCCTGTTGGGGGCGCGGCTGGAGTGACTGTGAATTGACTGAGATGAGCTCTATGAGTACTGTTTGGTGATGTGTTTGTGTAGAGAGGAGGACCATCAACTTAATTACAGTATCTGCCCTGGGGTTCTGCAAATCTGCATACGTATGTATGTATGCGTGCAGACAGACTTACTGGCGATTTGTGCTGATGCGTACGGCCGGGAAATGGTCAGAGAGTAATGACTCCATCACACTGAGCTGCTGAGCTGCAGGATGAGCCATCAGTCCCCCTCCGTAGGCCATGCTGCCGACGTCGACACAGGGGAAACAAGCAATAATAGACCTATTTAGACTATCTATAATGAGAATAACATCACACATATTTAGATAAAATAGATGATGTAACAATCCATAAATGAAGAAAGAGAGTAAAGTGATAACATAGCTAGTTAGTAGTAATATGAGTAACATTACATATATCAAGACAAAATGAGTCTATAGCCTAATAAATGAAGTGTTGCATGTTACTCCCCACTATAGAGATAGTAACATAGACTAGTAACATGCATATGTTATTAGTTTATGTTACTACTCATTGTGGCTAGTCTTAAGAGTAATAAAGTTTTTACGTAAAATCTGACGTGGAGGTGTTGCATTGGGAATAGGGGAGGGCAGGCCGCCCCACCTCAGTGAAATTCAAGGGGGGCAGAAAGTATATATAGTAGTCTGGAAGGTTTGGTAAAATTTAGTAGGCCTTTCAGAGCATCTTCAACAACGTGCTAAAAAAGTGTTTACAGCGCTGAAATGGTGTTTTTGCGCGGTGAAGGTTTACCAGGCGCACAAAAACACGGCGCCCAACCCCGCGGCCCCACATGCAGCAGCCCGCGCGCACAAGGGGGCGCCCCAAATTTGCAGCCCCTCAGTCCGCATGCACTAAAGTTACAGCTTCGTTTTTGTGCGTGCTCTATTTTACAACTTCTGCTGGAGCGCTATTTTTGCTTGCACGCGCATTATATAGGCATGTTTTCCAGCGCACGGCTTATGTAGCGTGTCTGTTGGAGATGCTCTCATAGGTGTACAATTATTGGAGTAGAAACTGGCATTTTCTAACCTTGAGGAGAGAGTTTTCATTTTTTATTTTATTTTGTCTTTTAAAATGTTCGTTTGATCCATTTTTGTCTGCTTTTCGTGCCTAATTTTCAACGGCGGATTGAAAAGCAAGCACATGTCATCGCCGCTCATAAACTGCAAACCCAATCGAACAAGTTCGTCGAGAATGTTAGCACGGAGACACCATCGTCTTTAACGAAATAATGATGCAAGTTCGTCGCTCCTAAATCGACTAAGAAATGCTAGAAAAGAGTTTTCATCCTGAAGATGAAGCGGTGTTTCAGTCACCATCTTGACAATGGGTCTTCCAAAAAGAACTGTGTTGGCCAGCTGTGCGCACAAGACCATTGTGGTTTCTACTAGAGATAGCCGCACGCCTCTCCTGGAACGCTCGACACTTGATCATGTACCAACCGAATGCCGTGGCCCAAACATGCGACCTAGTTAACCGCCACCCATAGTTCCGTGCCACCGTTGTTGGTGAAAAGAGGAGGGAGTGGCGCTAAAAGATGTGTTATCACCATCAGTGTGTGGGCCCACCATCCAGTCCCCCTCCTTAGGCCATGGCGACGATGTCGATGGAGGGGAAACTGTCATTTTCTATCCTAGGAAGAGAGAAATGTTCTTTTATGGTCTTTCTGATAAATGTTCGTTTGATCCATTTTTGTCTGCTTACATGGCTATGTTTCCAACGGCAGATTGTAAAATGAGCACATGAACTGCAGGACGAGCCATAAGTGTGTGGGCCCACTAAATCAAGGAAGTTAGTCGAGATTGTCAGCATGGGGACACCACCTTTAACAAACAAGGTAATGATGCAAGTTCGTCGCTCCTGAGTTCAACCAAGAATTGTCAGAAAAAGAGTTCTCACCCTGAAGATGAACCGGTGTTCTAGTGACCATCTAGACAATGGGTCTTTCGAAAACCACGACAGCTAGTACTCCGCACAAAACCACTATGGTTCCACCAGAGATAGCCACACAACTGTCGGGCCTTAGCCTGCAATGCTACCTGCCCACCACGATCAACTAAGAAACATGGCCTCCCGCCATTACCAACTAGAGCCGAGGAGGAAGCCGGAGGAGGGAGCGCGAACGACAGC
>NC_041382.1:2252828-2265581 GCF_002162155.2 Triticum dicoccoides
CTGGGTTACTAGCTCCAAAAGCGCATCTGGCACATGAATACAATATTTGCCGACCGAGAATAAAATTATTTTTTGTTTTAACATTTGTAACTACTCCAGCAATTAGGATGTGATCCTTTTTCCGGTAGAAGCTAATCTAGGATGCGTTTCTAGTGACGGGGACAAGCGAATCCCTTCTTCTTGGATCATGCGCAACTGGGTCAACCGGGTAAAAATAATACTCTACCCGGAGGAATTGGAAGCTAGTCTAGGGGCACGTGTTCCTAGCTATATATGCTGTGGATCTGGTTGACTTGTCGTACGTGTCTGACCCAAGTGACCAATCCAAGTTGGACACTGTGCCACATTAATTAGATCAGACCAGACACCATTGTAAATTTGTAATCATCCATGTACTATAGACACAAGCATGGTTCTCTTTTCTTGTGAGCAAACAAACAAACAAACACAGGGCTTGACATGGACACATGCATGCATGCTTGATAATAGCAAGCAATTATTTACATAGGCAATAGTAAGTAGCAACAGTTGCACATGCATGATCGTGCATCCATGCATGGATGGATGGTGCATCCACGATCTCCTGCTGCTTTCTTGTGTGGCTCCACCATCGCATTGGTCTCAGCTGCTAGCTAGCTCACTCGATCGGGACGAATCTCGGGCCCCCGGGCAACATGGTCGACGCAACCGGACAAACCAATCCAGCTATTGACTCAAAATTGTAAATGAAAAAGTCACAAAACCACCTACTTCCATATCTCTCATGATGGTCTGTGTATACCATCCACCTCAGTTCTTCCTGTGTTCTTTGCTGATAGCGTAGTCACATGTGTTTTGCGTGATCCGATTATTCTGGGGTCAGCTTTGTAAGCTCACAATCTTGTATCATTCGGCCATGTACTTTCTGCGGTTGTTATTTTATATATAAAGTAGGGCAAAAGCCTGTGTATATATACCAGTAGAATTAGCTATCTGGTTGTACCATTTCTCAAGTAAAAATATGTCAACACATATCCTCCCTCCGTTCCAGAATATAAGGTGTGTTGATTTTCGTGCAAGTCACCCATTTGTATGTTTGACCAAGACTATATAATAAAATAAAAACTTCTGAAATACCTAATAGGTAAAATATGAAAGTACTCTTCATGATGGATCAAGTGATATAATTAACTTTCGTATTGTGAATATTAATATATTTTTCTATAAACTCGGGCAAACATGCACTCATTTGACTTTAAAAAAAATAAATGCACCTTATATAACAGAACGGAAGGAGTATTTTGCAAGGCCAACATATTTATATAAAACAATAGCGGCCAAAGTTAAATGCGCGTCGAATATCTGCATTAGATGTATTTAGTTCATTAAGCCAACCAATATAGTAGAATCTGTACAGTGCAAGAAACATTTCCTCTTGTGTGTTGTCTAAATATAGGGAAATAGGCTGGGATTATTTGGTGACACCATGCATGCATGCATGTGCAGTTGACCATGTGACTTGTTGGCTGACAGAAAATCGATCAAAAAGGATGCCAGCAACCAAAACCAACAACTTTACAAAGGTGGGATTGTATCTCTGTGAGACTGTGACTAACTGTGCATGCATGCATGGACCTGGTGATCATATGTGCATCAAGTTGACCATGCATATCATGCAGGAGGATGGCATAGAAGGTTCGGCTACTTTGTTGAGCAATGCATCAGATCAGACTCTGGCTACTTCCAAACAAATATCAAGACCAAGTTGCACAGCTAATCGTGCATGATGCCAGTGTCCCAGTCCTACTACAAATAATCCTTCATCACACATGCAAATCTGTCAATAGTACATGGAAGCCCATCAATCCCATCAAAATCAATGTACCTACGTACATACATACATACTCGACCAGGTAGGTATACACGCGTGCATGTAAGCAACAACTTGTAACACAATATTTCTGTTGTGTTTTGGGGTACACACACGTTGACACACATATACTACTCTATATATCTTCAAGCCGGCACAATTGATCGATACAAGTAGACAAGTAGCACGTACACATTAATATACATACATACATACATACATATGTAGGTAGGTAGGTAGGTGCACAGCGAAATATAGCTGGTGCAGTGCATGCATACGCATGTCACTGAGGGTCGACGTCGACGCGGTAGACGACGACGAAGCACGGCAGGATGGCCCTGGGGTTCGCCACGAACAGCTCCTCCAGCACCCCGTACGCGCCGCCCGCGTCGTCGCCGGCCACCGAGTCGAAAGGCACCGCCTGGCCCTCCTCCTCCTTCTCCTCCCCGTCGCCGTCCCGCCGCCGCACCTGCCCGGCGATCACCCGGCACACCAGCATGGCCCGCCACCCCGCCCCCGCTCCCGCGCTCGGGCCCTCGGCGCCGCAGACGTCGTGCGCGCGGCCGCTGCTCGCCGTGGTGCGCACGCCCAGCGGGTGCGCGCCGGCCCAAGGCGCGAAGCCGTGCCGGATCGCCGCGCACACCCCGCACGCCGCGGCCGCCGTTTTGCCGTCGACGTCACCATCGGCACAGGACGCGCACAGCGAGGTGGAGCCGTCAGCGCCGAGCTCGCAGGCGAGCGCGGCAGGGTGGAACCGGAGCAGCTCGTTGCCGTCGGCCGCGGCGCGCGTGGCACCGCCCGCAGAGACGTCGGCACGGCACCGTGCGCGCACGGCGTCGCGGTAGGCCTCGAAGCGGGCGACGGTGCGCGCGGGGTTGCGGACCTTGAGGATGCGGTCGATGTGGCAGATGGGGCGGTCCCGCTTCTGCCAGCTCGACTTGAAGATGATCTCCACGATGTTGCGCCCCGAGTCCTCCGGCCCCAGCTCCGACACTGCCCACCACCAACACCATGCAAAACCTCAATAACTATTTACTCGTAGAAAGTACAATGAACTGACTAACCGCCCAGCGAGTGATGTGATTAGCAGTAGTAAACTAATTAACAATTGCGATCACATGCATGATCTGAGGGCGGTCAGGTCACACCGACAGCGCCATGAAAGCACGACTGAGATCTCGGAAAGCACCATGCATCATCAGCAGCAACTAAATTAATCGGGCTGTATCTGTATTGATTAAGCCGGCAGTGGGGGGTTTCCTGCCCTGTGATGCATGGCGCTTTCCAATCAGTCCTCCAACCTAAAACAGGTGAAAAGTATGTACACCAGTAGTCCAGTACGTACACCTACCACTAGTACATGGACATCAAGACATTAAGGGAGAAGGTACACCGGTACATGTGCAACGTTCAACGCATGACTCAGCTGTGCTGCATGCATGCCGCAACAGTGTCAGCCAGCGGGCATTAACCATGTTCATGAGACAAGCATGCAAATGCAACGAGTTATAGCAGATGATGGTCTCATGCAGATGCATTGCATGAGTGTGTCTGTGTGTCTGTGTGTGTGTGTGTTCATGTCTCACTTTCAATATGTGCATGCAAAGCTTCATCTTTTCTCGTCCTTCATTTTGTTTTCTCTCTCTCAGATAAGTGTAGATATACAACAAGCAGACATGGATATGCATGCATGCAGTCCCACTTAACGTGCTACCAACCGCTATAAATTGAAGGCACTGTCGCATGATGCAGTGGTACAGCCAGCATGGGACCTCATCTTGCAGGCTTGTAACTGTGAGATTATTAGCTGCTTAATTAATCGACTAGTCGGTGGTATGGTGGTGTAAGTGGTTTAATAGTGGGCAGTCATGTGGAGTATCCTACTCCTGCGTGCATGCCAACACTAGCTCACTGTCTGCCTAAAGATACCCCGGCCATATCATCTGATTAATTAGTAAGTAAGCAATTGATCTTAGCTAGCATGCCATG
Source organism: Triticum dicoccoides (assembly GCF_002162155.2). NCBI lineage: Eukaryota > Viridiplantae > Streptophyta > Magnoliopsida > Poales > Poaceae > Triticum > Triticum dicoccoides. The sequence goes on from NC_041382.1 coordinate 2,256,667, forward strand.
CATCCGCCTTTACCAAATGCAAGCAACTGATATGATACAGATACAGATAGATACCGACAACTAGTTATTGTTATCATCCGAAATATTGTAATTAGAGCAGGGGCAGTGGCAGTGGATTTGTGCACAAGCTAGCTAAGACAGTAGCTTCCTTGCAACCCACAAAAGACAAAGGGAAAGAGGTGAAAAGTGGGAGATGGTTAGCTTTGATGAGCATCTTCCTAACCCCCTTCTTCTTGTCTCCTCTCACTATCTCACACACACACACACACATGGCAAGCAAGGGTGTGGGGAGAAATTACTAAACTAATCCAACCACTAAAGCACTAGATCAGGGCGTATAATCTTTTTATAACTTTGTATATATGGCTCCATTGGTGCCATGTATACCTTCTCCATCATTTAATCATGATTAGCCCATCATTTTGACCAAAGGCTAGTTAATTAATTAATTAGTGCATGCCACAGCAGAGCACAGATCTCCATCTAGCTAGTAGCTTTCTAAGGCCTCCTGACTAATGGTTCTGGTTAGTAGTTGTACTCCACTATCACACATGATTAATTTGCACCACAAAAATCTTCAACACATGCATAGTGTAGATCTTCTGTATATATATATATATATTTTGCAAAAAACAATATATGCGATCGTCTCGCCACTTATAATCCCACAAAATACCGATTTTCGCGGTCGCTATATATGGCTGTGTGCATCGATCGATGCAGGGCGGGCGGGGGTCGGGGTTTCGAGAATTTACCGGCATGGCGGACGGCTTGGTGCTGCTCCAAGCTGTCGGCCTTGGTGAACACCTCGCCGCACTGCGAGCACGGGCACAGCTCCCTCGGCCGAGGGTACCTCCTGAATTTGTTGGCAATTAACAAAATGATTAGTACTAATGGCAAAGACTAACCATGGTTAACATCCATGGAGTTAGTTGATGGCTAATGAGAGGGGTTAGCTATAGGCAGGCGGCAGACCTTGAGACGGGCTCGACGTTGATGGCGCGGCACTCGTAGCAGCCGGAGAGCCCCCGGAGTGAGGACGGGTGCCCACCCCCGCCGGCCGACGACGACGAGGAGTGATGAGCGCGGCGGGAGGAGCGGTTGAGCGGGGCGGTGTCGCGGTGGTCGACGACGACGGAGGCGGCCGAGGAGGCGCCGTCAACGGTCGCCACGTCGCGCATGGAGCAGAGGGACGTCCCCCAGTATCCCCCGGCGCCGGGCCCCCGCGCCAGGGCGGCCGGGTCGTGCACGCGCGCGGCTGCCGTGGCGCTCCGGCAGCTCAGCAGGCTCTTCAGCTGCTCCCACGACGACGCCGGCCGCGCGGGCTTCTGCGCAGCTGCCTTCTTCGAGCCACTGCGCCGTTGACGGTGGTCCTTGCCCGCCGCCAGCCTGGCCTTGGCGCCGGTGGTGGGCGCAGCGAGGGCGGGGCTCTTCCTGGACGGCGTCACGGTGGCGGCGAGATGGCGGCGGCCGGGAGTCCTGGGCGCGGGGGAGAGCGGCGGCGGCGCCGGAGGTTTCTTCTTGCGCTTGCTGTGGTGGTTCTGCTGCTGCGGCGGCGGCTGCGGCTGCTGGCCGCGGCGGCGGTCGGAGGTGTCGGCGGCGGTGGAGGAGGAGGAGGGCAGGAGGAGCGTGGAGAGCGCCATTAATGAGATGGAGCTGAGCTGCTGCTAGTATCCGTGTGCGCGCTCTGTGTCCGTATGGCGTCGCGTCTCCGATTTAAAGAAGGGAGGGGAGGGCTGACCTGAGACCTGCTGTGGTGTGCATATGAAGGCTCTACTCCAGCTACCTCTCCCTCCCTCACTCTCTCTGGGTGTGGGCCCACCTATAAAACCCCAGGAAATGACTTGACTGGAATAACAACAAATTTGTGAAAATGGTTTTGAAATCCCCTTTTCAATAAATCCTCGGTCGTCGTCGGGAGGATTAGTAAAATCGATGTCGAAATCAAGCTAGCATCATCGGTATGGCATATTGACATCGATTGAGATATGTGTACGAGTTCACACCCTCCGAACAAACCAAGAAGCACTACTTCTTCCGTCATACGATATGGCGCCGCATAGGTTTTCATTCACAAAAGTTAAATTTACAAACTTTAATTAAGTTTATAGAGAAAACTATCTCTACCCACAACCAAATCGATACCACATGAAAGTAGTATATATTAGCAAAAAGATTGTTGGTATAAATTTGGTCATATTATGCAAAGTTTGATTTCTTTTTAAGATAAATCTAATACGTGCCATATTTTGGGATAGAGGGGGTGCAATTGTTGCACTATGTGAACAAAAAAAAAGGTCATATGAATATTCATTTATATATGTATATGAACATATTACTTAAATCGACCGAGAATTCAACGAGGAGAAAAATAATTGCATTAGTTGAACAATGTTTTATGCTGGTATAACATGATGCACATTTCTGGTTGCGAATTAGCTAATTCTCAGTCAGTGACACACAAAAGCATATATTCTATAAAAGCGTTTGTTGATCCTTAGCAAAACAATTGGAAATTATGCCAACTGAAAATCATGTAGGAAACAAGTACGGACATGATAAATGTTCTTGAGAAATTTCAAAGGCATTCTTTCCTTAATCGGATCGAGAAGGTGAGAGACAAATTAAGAGAGCTTTTACGTTTGACTCCTCCAAGGACAAAAAGATACAAGCATTGAACCAATGACTGAAATCCATTTGGGAAATGTAGAGGTGTTTGAATAAAACCATACAAGCATGAGCTTGACTTGTGCAGACAAATATTATTTGCTACATCATGGGTAGTTGATGTGGCGACCATGCATAAGCATGGTAGACTCATACAAAACTTAGTAAAGACTAAAGTCGTGGATCGTGAATAACGACGAAACCACCACAAACATTATTTGAGTAGATAAATTTTAATCGTTGCATCACGGGTGGTTGATGTTGTTGTAAGCAGATCCCATTGCACCACACATCCAAACTCATACAAAACCTAGTAAAGGCTCGAGACATGGAGCATGAATATTGATGCACCCAAACCATCTCGTATTGTTATGAAATTAAATGACTGTATGAGCAAAATAATCTACCTCTAGAATTCAAACCTACTATTTCCCCCTTTTAGGAGCTCTAACTATTTCTTTCATGTCAAAATGACAATTACATGAAAATAAGGCACATGCATGAAAAACTTGGATTAAAAATGGAGAGGAAAGCATAAACGGATTCGCTAATATCAAACCGGGTAGGAATTAGTACAAAAGCGTGTTTTACACTGAGTCTGACATTTGAAACCCGTGCAAGATTTCATATCTTTCTAAACTCAGGGAATAACTGAACAAACAATACAATTCATTGTAGTATATCAATAAATTATTACATCACAATAATTTCTTTTTAGTTTTGCAAGAACATCTGTAAAATCGACTAATTTGATTGACTTTTAGGCATTTTGGATTATATATTTATTTATTACATGAACGATTTTTTATCATAGTGGATATTTTCTTAAATTTCTATGAACAAATCTATAAAATAGATTTTTTGCAAAATAATATCTATGAAATTGCTGGAAATTACTTGATTTCCAATCAGATCGAGGCATAGAAGCTTTTGTTGATTCTTAGCAAGATATTTGGATATTATGCAAGTGAAAATCGTGTTGGAAGTAAGGACATATAATAAATTTCAACATGTTATGTCTAAATGTTTTTGAGAAATTTAGAGGGAATTTGTTGCCTTAATTGGATCAAGAAGACGAGAGATAAATTAAGAAAGGCGTTTGTTTGACCTGCCCAAGGAGAAAAGGATACATGCATGGAGCCAATGATTGAAATGGGCTTTTAAAATGTAGAAGTGCTTGAATAATACCATGTAAGCATGAATTGGGTTTGAGTAGAGAAATATTAACTATTACATCACGACTAGGTGATGTGACACACAAGCGTAAGCACGCCGGACTCATACAAAACCGCACAACTACACTCATACAAAATCTAGTAAACATTGAAGTGGGAGAGCATGAATATCGACAAAATCACCACACACGTCATATGAGTAGACAAATACAGATTGTTACATCATGGGTAGTTTGATGTGGCACCCAAGCGTAAACATGCCAAACTCATACAAAACCGCACAACGCCACAACCACACTAGCTCATACGAAACCTAGTAAAGACTAAAGTCGCGGAGCGTGAATATCACTAAAACCACCACAAATGTCATTTGAGTAGACAAATATTAGTCGTTAAAACATGGGTGGTTGATGTGGCTATAAGCACATCCCATCGCACCGTTATAAGAACGCACGAAACCTAACGTACATGTCGATTTTATTTTACAAATGTAGAGAGACACACATATACGCTCATGACCACACTCATACAGGATCTAGTGAAGACTAGACCCACGGGGCGTGAATATGGACGAAGCCACCACAACCATCCTGTATTGTGTAAGGAATCAAATGACTTTACGGGGAGAATGGGATCTTACTCTAAAATTCAGTCCTAACTATTTCCACTTTTTGGGATCCCTAACTAGTTATTTCGAAACGATGGATGTGAAAAGTAGGTATATGCATGCATGAAAAGCTTGGATCTGAAAACGGAGAGGAGGGCATTACCAAATGCAACCTGAGGCCAATGGCAGTGTGTGTGGGGTTTGCATTAACTGTGATCGACCCCCTCAACGAGAGGGACCATGCATGCGTGCAGCTTGCTGTGAAAATATCAAGTGCAGGCCCCCAATCTACTCCCTCCGTTTCTAAATATAAGTCTTTTTAAAGATTCTACTACAAACTACATACGGATGTATATAGATATACTTTAGTGTGTAGATTCACTCATTTTGCTTCGTATGTAGTCCCTAGTGAAATCTTTAAAAAGACTTATATTTCGGAACGGAGGGAGTATTCATCAAATTATAGAGTGAAATATCAACTCCAGGCCCCCCATTTAGCCAATAGTTAAGCAATTTTCATCTCATGAGAGGAGGAGTTGAGCTAATTCAATTCCCCAGCAGCAGAGCAGAGGATACATCATGGGAGGGCCAGAGTTGCTAAGTAGATATAGACCACTAAACAAACATATAAGCTAATCCCAGTTGCTCACCTGCCTCCATCTAGTCCAGTGGCTTAGCTGCCCTAGGCCCTAGTTCATCCTTGGTTCCTTGTCCCTTTCTCTTAATTAGTTAATGTTAACGTCACACTCGTCGACGTGTCGTACGGCATCACCATTATTTAAGATAATTTCTCTGGCGAATAGGAATTTTGGTTTCTTGCCAATAACTTGGATTGAGATGCTAGCAGGGGCAGATGGAGGCAACTTGGTGTATACTCCCCCCGTCTTTGAAAAAGTATACTTCTAACTTTGTTGGAGGGTCAAACTATCTCAAAATTTGACCGAGTTTATGCACTCCACGCACACTGACATGGACATACTCCCTCCATTCCACAATGTAGTGCCTATAGTTTTTTTTTGAAAGTCAAACTTTTGCCAACTTTGACCAAGTGTATAGAGAAAACTGTCAACATCTACAATACCAAACATGTACATTCTGAAAATATAACTCATGATGCACCAACTGATGTGCATTTGGTATTCTAGATGTACATACTTTTCTCTATAAATACGGTCAAAGTTTGTAATATTTGACTTTTGGAAAAATCTATAGGCACTATATTATGGAATGGAGGGATATTACACATCATGCAGCTGTATTTGCAAAAAAAAATGGCACAACTGATACAAGAGAAATGTGCATCAAGATTCGTGCAACACCGAAAATGCAAGTTGATCCCGGCATGCATGATGATGTGATGGCCGAACTTCAAACTTTAGCTACCTATTCACCTGGTACAAGTACAAGTAGGAACCTCAGCTTTAGTAGCAGCTACTCAAATGGATGACAAAAAGGAGAGGAAAGCAAGACATGTACCAGTGATGACAGTGAGTGTGGCCTTTCCAGGATCACATGAAACTGAAGCTGAGTGAGTGGGCTAGTGAGAGCCACATGAGACTTGGGGTTAGTTTTCTGACCAACCAACCATGCATTATTTTGGTTTTCATGGAGAAGTGAAGAGGAATGCATGCATGTTAGGTATGAGGCATCGGCAGGGCCAAGCTAGCAGCTGCTCTGCATGGCTCCATCTCCATGCATATGCCCTCACACAAAACCCCAACCAGCAATGCTGGACCAACTCATATTTTCTCTCACCAAAAGACATCAAGGGTGAAAAGATAGATATATATAGATCCAAATTGTTGCAAGTTGTTGCTATTTTTTAGCAGGGAATATTTCTGTACAACTTTTTTTTCTGCAGGCACTATTTCCGTACACCTTAATATATAATAAATTAGGGTACATGAACAATTAGGTTAGCACACGGGATTGATAATGAAGCCATGAAAAGATAGACCATCGGCAAGATCACGGGTGGTGGCGATCGTCGAGGAAATGATGCTTAATTCATGCATATCCCAAATAGATCCAAATTGTTGCTTGTTGTGGGTACAGTTTGAGAGTATCTAGTAGTACAATAGAATGGATGGAACGAAATAACTATTAAGCAATTTTCCATCTCATGTTGGCATGTTGTTCAGTCTCCTGAGAGGAGGAGTTGAGCTGAGTCAATTGCCCAGTAGAGGACACATCATGAGGGCCAGCGTTGCTAAGTAGATATAGTAGACTACTAAACAAACATATAAGCTAATCTCGATTGTTTACCTGCCTCCATCCAGTAGCTTAACGTCCCTTGGTCCCAGTTCATCCTCTTCATTAATTAATGTTAATGTCATGCTCACCGACGTGTAATAAATTATTATTATTATTATTATTATTATTATTATTATTATTATTATTATTATTATTATTATTATTATTAGTAGTAGTAGTAGTAGTAGTAGTAGTAGTAGTAGTAGTAGTGGTGGTGGTGGTGGTATTGTTATTATTATTAATGATAGTCTCTGAGTGGAACATAAATGTTGCTTTCTTGGAAATAACTTTTATTGAGATTTTTTGTAAAGACACAAATCTATTATAAAATTTCATCTGAAGTACAAAGCACCTAAATATAATAAAGATCATATTGAGGTCGATGAACCACCGAACGACCACTACCGCTGTCATAACGAGTCATCGATGTGCCGTTGTTGCCACTCCCATACTGGAACTGGCCTGACCTTGTCAATGACGGCCAATAAGTCTTCATGCATATGCCCCTAAGGACTAGCACCCTGGAGCCACAGTCGTCACGCTGAACCCTTGAATTGATGTGAAGTGTTTGATACTAGATCTCACCGTGTCACATGTGGAGAATCAAAGCTCCGTCGAGGACGAATTCAACGAGGATCAAAGCCTAGAAACCCAGCTCGAAGATGAAGCGCTGCCATCCGCATGAAAGGCTCGCTGTGAGGACTAATAAACCCTGACCTGAACTACTATTCGGAGCCAAGGCACCGAGATTCCCCTTTCGCCACGAGTTGTTGGGATGGCAGGCAGAGGGGATGCGAATCCACGGGCTAGCTAGCGGAGCTTAAAGAGGAGAAATTTGTCCTAGCCGCCTATGGAGAATCCTTAGCAACTTGGATTGGGATGTTAGAGGCACACGAAGGCAGATTGGTGTATGTACCTCTCATGCTGACATGGACTGGTGACATAACTTACACTATGCATCTGTACGTATTTACAAATGGAACAACTAATAGAAGAGAGGCTACACAAATGTGTGTCGAGATATGTGCGCTACGACCTGAGAAACCACGCCGATCCCGACTTGCATGATGTGATGATCATCTGTTGATGAAACTTCAATCTTTAGCAAAACCAATTGACCTACAGCTACAAGTAGTAACCTCGCCTCTAGCTAGCTAGTCAATGGATGGCAAAAAGGAGAAGGCACACAAGTGTGAGTTTGACCTTGCTAGCTAGGGTAGCATGAAACTGAAGCTAGTGGCGGTGAGAGCCACATGATACTTGGGTTAGTTTTCTGACCAACCAACCATTCATGGCACCATGTGTGCATGCATTTTTTTTTCATGGAGAAGTGAAGAGAAATGTATGCATGTTAGGTGTGAGGCATCTGCATGGCCAAGCTAGAAGCTCGTCTGCATGGCTCCATGTCCATGCATATGCCCTCACAACAGAACCCCAACCAACAATGCTGGACCATCTGATATTTCTCTCAAAAGAGGTCAAAGTGAAACATGCATGAGGGTGATCCATATATATAGCTGCTTGATAACCCCAAGTGAAACTGGGTTCAAGGCATGTACTTGCTCTACAGAGGAGAATATGAATGAAACTGGGTTTAGATGCTCGCATTCATGGCACGGCGGCCCTCATGGAGCAAGCTGGCATGAACGGGGGGTGACGTCATCCACCTCTTCTCGATGGAGGCAGCGGAGACTCAATACCACCCCGCGCTCACCAAGGAGTCTGAGCACCTTGCAGCCGAGGCGCACCTCGAGGCTAAGCGCACCGACATCGCCACAAGATGCGCCTCCATGACGCCGAGCGGGAGAAATTCTTCATAGAGGACGCGAATGATGAGGAGATGCCCTTGGTTCGTCCAACCGCCAACACCAACGAGGCTGGTGGCTCTGGCAAGGGGGTCGTTGAGCTCTCCTCCAACGAGGAGTAGGGGTAGTTTTCAGTTTGTTTTATGCATTTTTCTTTTGGTATGTCTAGTAAGTTTCACATTTGGTTTTAATATGTTTATCTATCCTATGTATAATCTATGTGCATGTGTTTGTATTGATTTGAGGTTTCGAAAAGGAGGGCACCATTGCCCGTATGGACAAATGGGGGTCGGCCGGCTCTTGTCCACGAACAAGGAGGGGGGGTGGAGGTGTCAAAATAACCCAGTTCGGTTGGAGTTGCTCTTACAGTGAAATGTGTGCTAATGATAGTCAGCTGGCAATGTTACT
>NC_041382.1:2265861-2289180 GCF_002162155.2 Triticum dicoccoides
GACATTAATGCATGATAAAATAATTTACATGACAAATAGCCATGAAAAGATAGAAACGGAGATCATGGGTGGTGGCGATCGGTGAGAAAATGGTGCTCAATTCACGTATCCTGAATCGACCAGTGTTTCCCCAAGATAGATATATCCAAATTGTTGCAAGTTGTGGGTACATCTTTTTTTTAGTAGGGAATATTTCCATACACTATTCATGGACTATTTCTGTACACCTTAATACATAATAAATCAGGTCATACGAACAATTACGTTAGCACACGGGATTGATAATAAAAGTCATGAAAAGACAGACCATCGGCAAGATCACGGGTGGTGGCGATCGTCGAGGAAATGATGCTCAGTTCATGCATATCCCAAATATATCCAAATTGCTGCTTGTTGTGGGTACGACATGAGAGCATCTAGCAGTACAATAGAATGGATGGGCCCGATTAAGCAATTTTCCGTCTCATGTTGGCATGTTGCTCAGTCCCCTGAGAGGAGGAGTTGAGCTGATTCCCCAGCCAATGATGCATCATGAGCCAGTGCCAGAGTTGCTAAGTAGATGCAGGCCAGTTAAACAAATATACATGCTGATCCCAGTTGCTCACCTGCCCCAGTAGCTTAACTGCCCTCGGCCCCAGTTCATCCATGGTTCCTTGTCCCTCTCTCTTAATCAATTAATGTTAACGTCATGCTCATCGATCGTGTCGTACGACATTACTATTATTATTTAAGATAATTTCTGCGGGGAACATGGATTTTGGTTTCTTGCCAATAACTTGGATTGGGATGGTACGTAGCGGTGCACATGGAGGCAGATTGGTGTGTGTACCCTACCACTCACACAGACATGGACATAACATATTCTCATGAGCATCTGCAATTGGCACAACTGATAGAGGAGAATCCAGGCGAACGCGTGTCGAGATTGGTTTGGTATGACGAAGAAAACACGCCGATCCCCGGCATGCACCATGATTTGTTGATCAAACTTGAATCTTCAACCAAAAACAACATACCTACCAATTGACCTATATCTTCAAGTCGTATGACATTGTTTATTTGATAATTTATTTAAGATTAATTTCTATGGGGAAAGAAATTCTGGTTTGTTGCCAATAGCTTGGATTGAGATGCTATATAGCAGCAGTAACAGGGCACATGGATGCGGATTGGTACTTACACTGACATGGACATCTTATACACTGTGCAGCTGTATTTGCAACAAAAGGGCAGAACTGGTAGAAGAGAAGAAGGACAAAGGTGTGTTGAGATCCGTGCGATACCGAGAACCCATGTCGATCCCGGCATCCAGGATGATGTGACCATCAAACTCCCATCTTGAACCAAATCAACATTAGCTAGGATCTGAATCACCAACTGACCTACTCACCTACAAGTAGTAACCTCACCCTTCTTTAGCTGGCTAGATAGATAGTGAAATGGATGTCAAAAAAGCTGGAGAGGAAAACAAAACACGTACTAGTTCCTGCTGAAAGTGTGTCACCTTTCTAGGACGGATAGCATGAAACTGAAGCTAGTGAGAGAGAGAGAGGCACATGAGGGAGACCTGGGCTGGGTTAGTTATTTGTCTGACCAACCAACGATGCATGGATAGGAGATGCATATGGCAGCATGTGTGTGTGCATGCATTATTCAGAGCAGTGAAGAGGAATACTACATATGCATGCATGTTAGGTGCGAGGCATCTGCAGAGCCGAGCTAGCGGCTGCCCTGCAAGGCTCCATCCCCATGCAAATGCCCTCACAGCAAAACCCCAACCGGCAATGCTGGACCATGCAATGCATGTTCTCTCTCTCTCTCACCAAAAGATGAAGGCCACAGCAGAGCAGGAAGAAAGTGAAACATGAGGCTCATCAGCTTATCCATAACCCCAAGTGCAACTGGTTCAGGACCTGTACTTACTTTTTCAGAGGGAGAAGATGAACAAAAAGACCAATAATTGGATTCTTGTTTTCAACAATGGGTGCTGATGTATGCGTGTATGTTATGTGTGCCAGATGGATGACCATCATCATCAGTGTTCCTGACATGCCTGTGGTGCACGCACTCACTTGCCCTGCTGCAGATCTGTGCAATAACTTCATACTGAGATGTGGGGGTAAAAAGGTGATCCACATGTACGCATGTAGGTGTGATCTGATCTCTCGAGACTGTTTACATGTCAATGCATGCATGAATGCAACCATGTTCACCATGATGGACCACGGCTCCAAGAGACAGGTCAAGCCAACTGCCTCTCCCTCTCCCAGGGGCTCCATCAACACCAAGCCATTTGCACTTTGATCTGATCAATCACCCTCCCTTTTTACCTGCTTTGTGAAAAAAGTGAGAAAGAAATACACTTCACCACCCACCGACCGCCGAGGAATCTCGCAAGAATCCAACAATATTGATACAAAAGGTGTGCCCCAACAAAGGGGGGCCATGTTCTTCTAGTTGCCAGCCTGCCATGGCTCAAGCCAGTTACCACCACTCTGATATGGAAGTACAGACAGAGTTGCTCTTACAATGTACCATCAGTTCAATACAATTGACACCACAACAGTCCAAGTCCCTGTTTGTTCATGGGGTTGGCCAAGATGCCGCTATCCACATCTGCCCAAACCAGCAGCACATTACAGCACGGCATCTTCTCAGGGATGACTTACTGGAATCTGCTGACAAGGCCGGCATTCCCCTCCTTTGTGAGGTATCATGTGAGGGCAAAGGAAGGTCATGCCTCCTCATCGCTGTCGTTTCCGAAGACGGAAGGGACTTTCGTGGCAATCTTTGGCTTCTTGCTCATGTTTCCAACAGGTGCCTGTACATTGTTAGAAGGAATGCTCAGTCAGAATGATCTCACAGAATTAGCAACTAAAGCATGATACATGTACTGTGAGTTTGACAGAAGACAAGCAGGAGATATTTGGGGAATTAGTGAACAGGAGGTAAAAGTAACTTGATTTGTGGTCTGCACAAAGAAGACAGGGATAAGAGGCTAAGATATGAATTTTTTGCACAGCACACAATTGCATATTTTTGCATGAAATTTCAAAAGCGCCACATTATTTGCAACATGTACACATGGTATTCTTTGCACTGTGACAAAAAAAAATGCTGTTTCCGAAGCAGGAGCAGAACATGCTCAAGCTCAGTTCAGAGTTACCAGAATGCATGCACAATACCCTTTACTTCCATATAGTCATATCAGCTGAACAAAATGTGGTGTTGATGTAAGATACCTTGGAAGGGGTCATTTTGGAGAAGCCAAACTTCAATGTTCGACGCTGATCCTGATTGCCCGGGGTCGGCAAGTTCTTTGGCGTAGCTTGCTCTCCTGAGATATCTGGCTGTTCTTGCTTCTCTTTCTGCTGCTTTCTATGAGCATCTGCCCTGCGAGTTCCATCAAGGAAATTACAAGTTCGACACACATTCAATGCATTCCTAAGGAAAAACAAGCATTCATCGTGTTTTATTAATTGAGGACAAAGTACAGAATGCATACAGTTGGGCAAATTTTGCCAGCTCCTTCTCTTCTCGCTGCTGCTCACGTTTCTGCCTATCATCACGGTTGCCACTGTTGCTGCTTTGCATCTCTTTCATTTCCTTGAACCTCTGCAGAACCAGAATATACAAAGTGTCATGTTTGGGGGAAAAGGATACATAAGGTATCAACAGCAACAAACGTATGGCACAAAAATCAAAACAATCAGAAAATAAAAATCATTGAAAAAGAAATTCAACGGACCTAGTGTTGCAAATGCATTACCTTCCTATGATTATGGTCATATGAGCTTAGATGACTCTCAAATTCATATGCCAGCTTGTATTGCTTATTGCAGAGGCTGCAAAAGAACGTCTTCTGTATCTCCTTAACCTCACTGCGGATTTTCTGCTCACGTTCTGCTGTGACCTGGATTGTCATGATTCGCACCAAGCAGGGAAAAGAAGCCACCAAATAAAAAGTGCACAGGATGCTCAAAATTCATGAGGGTTGATGCCACAACTCCATATCCAAATGGCACACCAGCATAGGTGCTATGCAGCACCGACAATCAGATAGCAGTTCTCACAGCTGAAGCATCAACCCGGAAGAATCTCAAAAGAAAATACAGAAATTAGCACTCAGTGTGTGATTGCGCACCTCACGCTTCTTAATATGCTCTTCAGTCTCCTCAAGTTCAACATTTAATCTCTTTCTTTGTACATTGTCCTCAGCTGTGAAGAAGTCATCCTGCTCTTGCTTCCCCACTCCTAATTTTGCATCCCTGATACCGGCTTTTATGGGCTCTAGTATACCTGCATCGGGACAAAGTAATGTATTGTTGAGGTGCAGGAACTAGATGGCAATGCCAAATTGTAAAACGTCTTTGGAAGAACAAAATATCATCTCAGATGAAACTGTAGCCTAAGTTTAGAACAAAAAATGAGACAGAAATAAAAGAAAATATCCAGATCTTCAGTAATATGAAGCATTAGATATACTGTGGTTACCAAAGTTGGCGAGAAAACTACTGCAGATTAATCTTCTCCGGATTCTTTTAGAGTAGAATAAAGCTACACTATGTGCTGTGAGCCTGTGATGGTGGTAGCATACATATGTCCTTCAGAGCATTAAAGGAGCCAGAGACTAAATTCTAACTGGAACTTGCTTTACGTTAAGGTTGTAATCATTTGTCAACAGCACTCGAATTCAGTCCAGGCAGCTCTCAAACAGTGCAACTGACTTCTACTAGACTACTAGTACTCCAATCCAAAGTCCAAGTGCACTCATTCGATACACCAGAACTTTATACAAACACATACAAATGTGCCAAAGAACATCAACATCGTTAAGTCCCAAGTTCCAATAGCATGGCCAGAGCCTCTGCATCAAGCACTCCGCCCTTCCAGATCTATCAATATGGACTTTTTGTTCATTGCAGTATCCTCATCTTTGTTTCCTTTAGTTCCTCTCTCTTTCTTCTGTCTGGTTCCAGGTCTGGTGATTGATTTGATCTGAAGGCTTAGGAGGCAGAGAGCCTACATTGATGGGGTTTCACAGGGGTCAGCAAAGAGTTGGTGCACTTTCCATGGGGATCGATGACGACAAGGGATGCCACGCTCTCTGAGATGACGTAAGCGCTTGCCACCTGCCGCAAAGTCGCTTTCGTGCATGATTTGTTTTAAGCATCGTTGAGACTCAACGGGTCCAGAAGACTGTACACGGATGGCCCCTGCAACCTAGACCACTGGACCAACATGATGACACCAATCAATGGTTGATACTCCCTCCGTAAAGAAATATAAGAGCGTTTAGATCGCTACTTAACAATATAACCTAATCGTTTAGGTATGGTTGATCTAAACGCTCTTATATTTCTTTACGGAGGGAGCACTACACTTCGATCCTAGGATTGAAAATGTCAAATTGGCAAACTATATAGTAGTGTATGCATGGCAGCAATTGCGGACTACTATTGCATTGATGAATGATACCACTTTTTCTCAAAACTCTCAACACTTGCCCAAAAGCTTCCCTAGACAAGCTTAAAACTTAGCAAAACCACAGCTATGGGAACTAACATGGTGTCAGTCAGCTAAAAAACCCAGCACAATCGATATTATGCCGTAGGTCATGCAGCTGGGCTGCTGGGGTGTCAACAGCAGCCTCTGCTATGCCTTAGTTCAAAACTGTGACACTTATTTTGGACCGGAGGGAGTACCGGATATGCTCCTGTTACCTGAGTCAACGAGCAAGCTACTGCAGATTAATCCTCTCTGGATCTTTTAGAGTAGAACAAAGCATTAAATCTACAGTGCCTGCTGGGATGGTGGTAGCGGACTTCTATCCTTTATATTGCATTATTAAAGGAGTCAGAGGCTAAATTCTAACCGAAACTTGTTGATTTACACTACGCTTGTTTTCATTTGTTAACAGCAGTCAAACTAGGCCACACAGCTCTTAAACAGGGCAGCTGACTTCTATGGCAGCAAGTGTGGACTATTGTGCCGACGAATGACAACCCCCTATCTCCAAACCCAAAACTCTCTGACACTTAGCTCGCCTAAACGTGTCCCTAGACAGGCTTAAAGTCCATGGAAACCACAACCAAGGAAATGAACATGGTGGCCGTCAGCTAACGAAAACCAGATGAATCGACATTACGCTGTCCGTCCTGCGGCTGCGGCATCAATAACAACCTCTGATATACGTCTTGGGTTGCTGATTCTACCAATTATTTCATCTTAAACTAATTACTAACCCATGAGTTGGAATACAATGACGATGGAGTCTGAAAGAACGATGATGATGATGGTTGACCAACACAAAATTACAGCAGGTTCAGTGACTGAAGCTGAAGTCTAACAAAAACTTGTTGCTTTCACCTAAGTTTGTTTTCATTTGTTAACAACAGTCAGACTAGGCCAGGCAGCTCTCAAACAGGACAACCGACATCTATGGCAGCAAATGTGGACTCTTATTGCATTGACAAATGACAACCAACTTTCTCCAAACCCAAAACTCTCGATGATTGGCTCGCCTAAATGTGTCCCTAGACAAGCTTAAAATCCACCAAGACCCCAACCAAGGAAACTAACATGGTGGCCAGTCAGCCAGCCAGCCAACAAAGCCGACGGAATCGACATTTGCGCCGTCGGGCCTGCAGACACGGCATCGACAGCAGCCTCTGCTATGTCTTCAGTTACTGATTCTACCAATTATGTCATCTATAACTAACAACTAACCGATGAGCTCGAACACGATGACGACAGAGTCTAAAAGAACCAAGGATGATGACTGATAACAGAGCAAAGAACCACAGGAACTAACCTGCTTCCTTCTTTACCCTCTCTACAGATGACTGAACTGAACTGAAGTGAATCTGTAGAGAGGGTAAAGAAGCAGGTGAGAGCAGAGGAAAGAAGGAAGGGAAACCTTGCTCGTTCTTGCCGAGGCCCTTGCCGGACTTCCATCCCATCTTCTGCAGCAGCCTGAAGCCGACGTTGGAGGCGGCGAGCTGCGTGTCGACGGAGGCCTGCTCCAGCCCCTCCGTGTCCAGGTTCTCCACCGGCCGGTGCCCCCTCGGCAGCCGGAACTCCACCTCCTCGTCCAGCCGGTCGTACCCTCCCCCGTACTCCTCATCCCCCGCCTCCTTCCCAGACGGCGGTGGGTTCTTGCTGCCGCTGCCGCTGCCGATGCCGCCGTAGTAAGACCGATTCTCCTGCGCAGCACGAGTCAGATGAGACGGCGGCGGATCTGCAGCGCGAGTCGGTCAGAGGAAAGCAAAGCGCTCACCATGGCTCGCTAGGGTTTTCGCCGGCGCCGGCGCCGGCGACGAGGGTGTGGGGATTGGGTTGTCGATGGGCACTCTCCTCTACCCTCTCTCTTTTCCTCCTCCTACTACTAGATAAAAAAAAATTGTCTCAAAAAAACTAGATAGAAAAATAATCTTTGGTGGGCCCGGCCCGGAAGTGCTCCCGATGGGCCGTGTTGGGCCCAGCCCAGTCTCGTGTTGGACTTGGGTCCGGGTTGGGTTGTTAACGACCCGGCCCGCGTGTCAAGCGGTTAAACCCTCGTCTGGTCCCGTCTCCCCTCCCGAACTCGGCGACACCAATGGCGCAGCCGCCGCCGCCGACGCCGACGGCGGTGATGCCGCGGGAGGCGTGGGAGGGCTGCAGCGTGCTCCTCGACATCAACGACGGCGACCGCCTCGCCTTCTTCCGCCTCACCCCCGGCGCGTCCGTACCCTCCATTCCCCTCCCCTCTGTAGCTTCCTGCTCCGAAACCCTAGCAAGCTGTCCGTGCGGTCGCGCTGACGTGTCTCTCTGCTGTTGTGTGTGGTTGGCGCAGGACGGTGAAGATAGGGGACAAGAGCTGCTCGCTGCAGCCGCTGCTCGGCCGCCCCTTCGGCTCCCTCTTCCGCGTCGGCCCCGACGGCCTCCTCCCCTGCCAAGGCAAGGATGGTTACACTGTTTTCCCTTGCAGTTCATCTCTGCACTCTACTCATCCAAACATGCTTTGCTGTTTCACCTTAGTAACAACAATGCCTGCCATTACCTTGTTGGTACAGATGATAAGCCGAGAGACGGCGGCGACGCCGAGGGCCAGCCGCAGGACGAGACCAGGGACAATAGGTCCCTGGTCGACAATAACACCGCACAGACTCTGTCCAGCAAGGACATCGAGGCAATGAAGCGGTGAGGATCCGACCGACCGTTTCCCACGCGTCTTGGCTCAGCAGGATATTTATCTGTCTGTTCTCTGTTATTTAATGAGATCTTGACATCGTGCGGTTTTAATAGGGAGGGTGCGAGCGGCGATGCGATCGTGGAGGCTTTGATAGCGAACAGCTCCACATTTGGAAATAAGACTGTGTTCTCACAAGTGAGTATGACTTACTTATTGGCTAGTTGATTCCTTGCTGTTTTGGAGGATGCTGAGGGCTGATTTGGTTCGATCGTTTTGGCTGCAGGAGAAATACAAGCTCAAGAAACAAAAGAAATATGCGCCTAAAGTTCTTTTGCGACGCCCCTCCACCAGAAGGTATGTCATGCCGCCCTTTTTCGCGGCAGGAAAAATATCTATATCTTTTTGAAAGCGAATACTGTCAAACCTGTTGTGCTGAATGAGTATGACAATCACATATGTGACCATATGTAGTGTTTATTTATGAATACAAAAATACATCTTCTGATGAGCTCTTTGTAGTGGATGTCTCGTCCAAACTAGTGAACCAATATCTCTGAACTCTCAAGTATCTTCTTAACTGAAGTTTGAAGATTGTTGTACTGTATGAATGAAGTAGGAGAAGTAGGAAAAAGTCATTGATTAATTTGTAATTTCGTACAACAATTGACGAAAACACATCTAGCATATAGGCTGTTGCTTTCTATTTCCACATCACCGCCATCTCTCTATGGCAGTAATCCAGTCTGTTGTGCTTAATCTTACATAGCCTAGCCAACCTTAGGTCACACTAACTTCTACCGGGTAGTGGGCTACAATGTACAATTTGAAGGCATTTGAATACACGCTTCCTCTGTGTTTTTCATCAAGAGATGCAGGAACATAATGATTATATATGCTATCATCATTCATCAATACAATCGAATGTGTGCTTCTTAATCTGAATATGACACGGAACATGGTGTATCAATTTATAAAGTGCGTAGAGAAGGAAAATAAGAAGAAGACTAAAACGAAATGTTTGTGAACTTATAGCCTGTGGAATTTGAGTCGCACAGCTGCTCTTTTGAATATTTGTGTATCCTCTGTTTCATTAAAAGTGGTGGTATGGAGTATTCAGAACAAGAAATAACTTGTGGCTGCATAAAAGTCGCAATGCAAATTAATTTGTTTAAGTTGACATATGGATATGTTGTTGGTTGGGATGGGGCTGGGAGGGTTTTAATTTTCTCTTAATAGAGCATGTAAGTTTTCCAGCTTTTTGACTTGAAAGATTACCAGGTGAACTGGATTTAACTCAGTTATTTGTCAAGTTGGCATAATTTTGAAATAATTTTGTTGTAACTTATATTTGCAAGTGTTTGGCACTTGAACAAATAATTGCCTCTTAAATTATGGTCATTGAATTTAGCATATACTACTGGAAGTGGAAGGTGTGCAAAATTGTCTAATATTTTTGTTCCCTTTTATGCTACAGCATTTGTGAGACATATTTCAAGAAGTATCCAGCTCGAATAGGGTAATTAATTCGCTTTCATTACTTGCTGGAGCCAATATATTCTTTTCCTTTTCATCATCATAGTCAATTTCTTGATCTTGTTTCCTAGAAACAACGGAAGTGTATAGCTATAGCACTTAATTACATAACAGTGTCTTTTCTGTGTTCCTCAGGTTTATGCAAGTTGATACACTCTCCCTCTTGTTGTCAATGGCAAATGTTGGTGCATATTCAGATGTGCTTGCCGTTGATATGGTTGGGGGTTTAGTTGTTGGAGCTGTAGCTGAACGCTTAGGAGGTAAATTATGCTTGTGCATTGCCGTTTTAATGCATATGTTAGTTTACAATCAATATTGATTGTCTCTTTTATTTCTATTATAGGTACAGGATATGTTTGTAGCACATATCTTGGATCAGGGCCCAGCTCTATAGACATAATAAGAATGTATAATTTGAACAGCGAGATGACCAGCAGGTAAATCCAATTTTTGAGCATTATATGGCTTCTCATTTAAAGATGCTTCTCATTTAAGGAGATAGTCAGTTAGAGAACCTTTGGAAAGCAAGCAGGAGTATAAGTTCATACATTAATCTGAAACATACTTTTTTTACCCTTAAAGTGGCTATAAGACCATACTAAGAATGTTGGTAGTTACATTATTTACAGTTTCCGATAATATGCAGCATCATTCTTATCATTATGTATTATATCTTGAGTTGTCATCTGTTACTTTTATCAGTATGTACATGTAACTGTATGAAGCTCCATTCAGGATTTTCCAGGCACCACTTAGCGACTTGTGCTCCTTGAAAAGTTCTGGCAATGCTCCTGGTAGCGTTCAAGGTGATGCGGTCGAACCTAGTGCAGTACCAGACGAGAGTCTTCAGTCATCCCTGGAAAAACCATCTGATACAGAAGTATCAGATGGGAATGCGCAGTCAACGACAGCGCAGCCAATTGTTATAGAGGCCCCTGAGCCTGCAACGGATGAGCACCTTAATCAAGGTGACATTCCAATTGATATAGAGGCCCCTGAGCCTGCGGATGAGCACCTTAATCAAGGTGACATTTCTATGCCGGGTAAGCAGTGATCAACCTATTACAAATAACTTTCCATGAGAGTGCGATGTTCGACCTACTGATGCTATCTTGATCTGTAGATTGCAAAGGAAATAATGGCAATTCAATAGCTCCCAAAGCACCGAGAGCAAGAAAAGCACCCTCACAGGAGAGGATGAAATATTGGGGAGAACATGGCTTTAGCAGGTAATGCGAAATATACTCCATCAGTAGAAGAAAACTGCAGTATGTGTCTAAATATTTTCATTAATATATTGGTTTTGTGTTAATGCAGTTTGATTGTTGCTGCTCCGGGGCACGAGGTGGAGAGTGTGGTTGCTGATTTGCTTCCACTGTTGTCTTATTCGGCCCCATTTGCTATTTATCACCAGTATCTTCAGGTAAATCATCATTCTTTACAAGTCATACAGATGCCAGTTCCTACAAAATGTTTGTCTTGCGGCATTTCTGCAGATTACTTTCCTTTATAGATTGAATTTTCTTTAAAACTAAATCCTGTCGCTTCCCTGAAAAATTAGCTTATGTGTTAAATTGACCTTTTCTTTGTTTTATCCTTATTTCTGTTTGCTCATTTTGTAAAGTTTGGTTTTGCTGTTACTTATCTTTTGTTTTCTGGTGTCTACATGCAGCCTCTTGCGACTTGCATGCATAGTTTGCAAGTATCGAAAATGGCTATTGGGTTACAGATAACTGAACCCTGGCTTCGAGAGTATCAGGTCAGTACGCTAGGCATTTTTTTCTTGTTGTTTTTATAAGCCTGATTAATAGTTACCAAAGTGTCTAAATTACCAAAGTGTGGCTGTTTATAAACCAATTTTGACAGTAAGGAATGTATAGTAATAAAATGTTTTAAGGTCCATATATGGATACCTGTCTGAAGCCTAAATTACCAAAGTGTGGCGGTTTATAAACCAATTTTGTTGCCACCCTACTTGAGTACTAATAACTGCTGGGTTGTTTGGTGTGTGATGAGCATGCCTGCAACAAAATTGGTTTAAAATGGCCTCTGAATTATGAATGCTACTTATAAATTCAACAAAGGGTCTGTGACTAGTGTCGCGAATTATGCAGGTAAATCATCTATAAAAACCAGAAACTGTGGTGATTTCCTTGTTTTTTCAATCTCCCTTCTGGATGCAGGTCCTTCCATCGCGCAGCCACCCACACATGCAGATGAACGCGTTTGGTGGGTATATCTTGAGCGGCATCCGGGTACACAAGCCAAACCCGTCGGGAGCACGAGTGCAAGAGAAGTCATCTGGTGCAACGGAGAGCATGATTGTCTCGTTGTAACTTCTTTTTTCTACGGGTCTGAGGAGTATACTTGTAAACAAGTATGTCTTGCATCCTTCCCCTGTGGGAAGGACATGTAACATATGCCTGCCGGCATTCGCCTGTGGTGTAACTGTGGTCGATTCACATCCCAGTTTTGATTGATTCACTCTCGTACCAGTGGAACATTGATATGCCATGGGCATGGTTTTCCACATCATCAATTTACCCCTTCCTCTTAAGAATTTACCACCATGAATAATCATACCTCGTGACTTTGCCTAGTCAACATGTTCTGTTGTCTGAAGAAACTTCACCCGTTTTGCTGTTCATCAGTCAACCCTGTTTGAATGAGAAAACGAATTTGGAAAAACCATGGTCTTTTGGCTTTGGTAGTAAGATTTGGACTTTTTTGGCAAGGTTTGGGATTTTGGTACTAGAACTCAAATATCTGAAATTTAAAAAACTATTCAGAATTATTTTGAGATTTCTTATTAAATTTTGAGAAAAAGATATCTGCTATATTTGAATTTGATTTCAAGTGTGTCAAAAGTTTTTGATATAATTTTTCTTTTGATACCCACTGAAACTACCAAAAATGAAATGGTGAACTCTTTTTTGTAGCTTTGACAATATTTCTCAAGGCCATGGAAATTGTCAACTCTTGTCCACTAATGCTTAGCATAAATCTATGCCACATTAGCTCGAAAACTACATATGGGTGTGAATATCTGGCATTATATATTTGAGGGTTATCGCTCTGCTAAGAATCTGGAGGTGAAAAGGATCCTCTCCTGAATTTTGTCAGAGGTACTGCATGAATTTCCCTACATACTGGTGATGCTAAGCAGAGAACACACTCTGATGATGCTAAGTAATTGGTGAAGGAAGGATTTCATGCTAGTTAGAGCTGACAAACATAGTAACAGTTCAGTGTAACTAGAAGGAAAGGTGCGGCTTGCTGTGCCGTCACGGCTCGAGAAGTAAATATGGATGTTGATAGAATGTCTCATCAGACGATGACAATGATAATTTATATTGTATGTAGCATGCCTAAGATGTTTTATCACTTCAAAAGAGGAACTTCATTGTGTACAACATCACAAATTTAACTGCTGCTACCAAGTCTGGAGCACAAAACCATGCAGTTCATGGCGAAGAAAAGAAGCTCGTATATTTGATGAGATCACAAAATGTTGATGCAAAAAATGCAGTAAATGGTGCTCCTCTCCTCTCCTATGGTGATGATGATATCTTGGGACTTCACACCCCTAATTTGGCGATGATCTACAGGATTTCCGGAACACAACTGAAGGTCATGACTTAAAGCAAGCCAGATGAGATCGGCAGCATTCTTCTGCTGAGAAGAACAAGTAGCAGCAAAGGAGTGACAAGACCCAACTAGTTGACAAAACTAAATTACTCTCAGATCACACCTAGCAGCTAGGTGAATTCAGAGGATGGCCGCGACAGAAAATATATAGCGAATTAAGGATACACGTTCACGCCAGCCAAGGACATGGCGTCTGGGATTTACCCCAAGTACAGGAAGTTGAGCTCCAGGGCTATCAGATCGATCTGGCGTTTTGTACCCATTACAACCAGTGAAAGGTAACTTCTTTTTTGAGCTAGTGAAAGGTAACTTTTATAATACTAATAATTTAAAAGCTGGTGAACAAGGAGACATTAAAAGTAATTCAAATGGTGACAGCTCTAGTCTTCAGAGCCGTTGGATGCACGATCATGGGTGTGGCAGTGTGTCGGAACTCCGTGGAAAGCGGTGGTATGTTGCTGTTAGATTTGATGAAGATAACCGCTTGGTGACGATTTCTTCAGATAACATGAGAAGTGTCGGTTTCTTCAGAAGATGCAGTCTGGTTCCTGACAAGGTGTGTAAGTAATTGGCATGCTTCTGCCGGTCAGGGTCAGATTATTTTATACTGTACTACACTAATACTGAATGACCGAGATACTAACCTAGGAAAGGCTTCTTCTTCATTAGCATTCTTATTCCGTAAACTTGCAATTCAATTCCTTGGCAGCACTCCAGATGATCCTTTGATCCCTAAAACTGAAGATTTTCCAGGCACACCTTCAGTCTTCATGAGTTTTGGACAAAATGTAAACACAAGTGGCTTGAAAGCCCACCAAACAAACATAAGAACACCTGAACAACAAGCCAACAGAAATTAGAAATGCAAGAACACCTGGTACTGACAGCAACATAGCAGTATATGAAAAGGAAAATACCTTAATATCAGTAGCTTGACCCGAAGTCTCATTTATTCCATACTGCTGTCCTACTGCTATTTTGATCGTGACACCCAACATAGGGGAGTAGACTGCCACGTCTTGATGAATAACAATAACCCAAATTTAAATGCAAAATATGAAGAAGCCTATAAGATCGAACAAACACCTGCACAGATGAGGAAAAGCAAATGGTGATCACATGTTTTGTTGGAAGAAAAGAAGAGAAACTTGCAGAAGGCATTGGCTGACAATGATGTCAATTTTATCGATTTGTGGAAAGAAAATGTGCGTTGAGAAAAAAATCCCAAATAGTTTCACTACCATTGAGAAGAAAGGAAATCCAATATGGCAGGAGTAAAAGTAGTTCAAGTGTAAACTGATATTGGTGTGGACACCCCTAATGAAGGTTCCTGCAGCTAATTTGCATGTAATGGCTCCACCTGAAATTAGAACCAAGAGGGAGCCCGGTTATAGTTCAGTTCAGAAATATGTTGTTCCTGCTTTGCATCAAAGAAAGGTGCTGAGAAGTCTCAATGAGAAAGATATTTTGGGTGCACCCCCATGTGCTTAATCCCCATCTTGTTTTCTGCTTCTCTCACATCTACTTTGCTTCAACCAAATTATCTAATTTCTGGTTGCTAGATAGATCAACTTGTCCACAAAAATCCCCAAATATTGATGTTATTAGTGTGTAGTGAAAGATCAGGGCCAATCAGTGTGTTATCAGATATAGTACAGCAGGAGTAAATTTCCAGTTTAGATGTACTTACCAGATTTAAGTACCGGAAGGAAGAACACAGCCCTTGTGTCATGCATGTGTTTGAATGGGAAGGGAAGAGCTCTACAAGGCTAGAAGAATGTACAGTGGATGGGAACTCCAAGGCATTGTCCTGCATAGTGGATGGAACAAACACAGAGTTATTAAGCTTGTGTTTGAAGGGAAAGGGCAATGATGAATGTACAAGGCTACAAGGCTAGAAGAATGTACAAGGCATAATATTGTCCTGCACGGTGGATGGGAACAAAGTTATTAAGCAGGATTGCAGGCAAACGACAAAGTGGGAAAACACAAGAAAGTATGTTTGTGTTACCTTGGATCACCATATTTTGATTTCTGGGATGGTTCCCTCTAACCCCCTGCACTGCTGTTTCAGCTCCTCACTGCAGCTGAAGATATCTAGCTTTTCCAGTGAATCCGAGAGGGCATCGTTGGGCAATGACGAGATGGCTGGACAGAACTTGACTGCTAATCTCTTGAGGCTGGTAAGGTTACGCAGCCCTGCAGGGAGTTGTTGAAGCTTCCTGAAACTCTCAAACTTAAGTTGCTGGAGAGAGGAGAGGAGCTGAAGGGCGTCCTCTTGCTCCTTGCTGAAGCGCTCTAGCTGTGTGGACCAACTCGAATGAAGTTTCAGCTTGGTGAGGGAGGAAGAGAGGAATCCGCAGACGGGTGCAGCAAGAAATCCTGCTATGTCATCCGTGCAGAGCTCACACAGTGTGGATGAAACAAGCTGTGTCTGATGCTCTTCACCTCCCTCAGCATCCTCCAAAGCCCGTCTGGGATTGGGATCCCAATCAGCAAAGAATCTAGGGCTTTTCAGGACTCTTAATTTTTTGAGCTGGCCCCCGGTGGTAAGGAGAGACCAAAAGCCCTGATATTTCAAATCCTCTCCGCAATTCCACAACTCTAATCTGACAAGAGAGGAGAGGTTTGAGAGGGACTCCAGTGTCACCATGCCTTTCACATCCGAAAGCTCCAGAAACTTCAGGGAGGAAGGGAAAATGTCACAGGAAAAGGAGAGGGGCTCCAGTATCCAGGGGCCTTCCATACGCCCCCTAAGAACCAGGAACTGCAGGGAGGGAGGGAAAAGGTGACGGGAAAAGGAGAAGGTGGATAGAAACTTTGGGCAATACTGTATTGTTAATCTCTGCAGGGATCGCAAGCCTTGGAGCCATCCTCCACCAGGAACAAGAGTTGGCGGCTCCACCAGGACCAGCTCTGTGCAGAAAGAGAACTCCAATCCCCGTAGTGAGTCATAGAGATGAGGTGGGAAGAGCAGCACCCCGTCATCCTCTTCCTCTGCTGCTGCTGTTATTTCACCTCCCCCCATCTCTGATGCTTCTGATGTTGTCTGTTGTACATCCACCCCCACTACCAGCTTTTTTATACTATTACAAAAGCATATTTCCAATTTGGAGAGCTTTGGGAGGTGGGGAAGGAGCTCTGTCAGTTCCTCGCCAGTATTACCAGTTAAGCCATCGATCTTGATACACTCAACATGGAGCTGCCATTCCACATCACTCTGACCTCTTCCTAGTGGTCCAACTAGACCAACTGATTTTTTTACAATCAGTGTCCTCAGCGAGGTTAGCATCAGAAGGTGCTTCAACTCCAGAGGTGGGCACCTCTCAAGTGTCAGTTTCTCAAGACTTGTTTCTTTATCAAAAACCAGCACTTGGTCTAAGCTATGCAGATCACCCTCTCCAATAATTTTCAATTCAACTCCATCGGACGATTTTGAGTACACAAACTCCTTTAGCATCTTTACATATTTCATCTTGATAGAACGCAGGCTTTCGATCCAGGATATGGGAATCACTGGCAAGAATTCAGGACAGTCATGTACCTCAAGCTCTTGTAGCTTGGGGAACCAATCTGGGGAAACAATGTGGTTTGAGAAAGGCAACCCCAACAGTTTCGGGCACTCTCTAATAACCAGAACTTGCAAAAGAGGGAACATATGAGCATCCGGTGGCAACAATTCTCCACTAATGGAAGACTCTTGTTCAGCTGGGTAAACCCATTTTTCAAAACTTCCTAGGCCAATGAGTTTAAGCTTTGTTAGCACGCAAAAGCTTTTCTCTATGATAAACTCCTTCAGTCTGGCAATATGCTCAAACCTTAATTCACGAAGATCCCATGCCTTCCCTAAAGAAGGGAAAACTTCCCAAGAAACACCATCCAGATAAAGAGATTGTAGACCTTCAACAGCGAACTCATCACCCAGCCATGTTGGACAAGAAGGACCTCCGTGCCCTCTAATGCACAACACTTGAAGATCTCCATGTGGTTGAAGGCTCTCAAGAACCGCTGCTTCCACACCAGGCTCAACATTAGACCGCTCACTATCCCAGTCCAATGTTAACCTCCTCAAGTAATTTTTCTCCATCTGTTTTGCTTGAGTTGCTTCTTCTGTTGTAGCTATCTTCTCAAGGTTGTAGATGCCAAGCTCCCTTAGCTTGGTCAAGTGCTCTAGTTGCTTTGTTTCAAACCCTTCACTTCTTTTATTGACTTGAAATACCTTCAACTCTTCTAAGAGTTTAAGTTTCCCCACATTATAAATATCAGAATGAAGCTGATCATTTGGGACATAAAAATGGCACAATTTAGCAAGGTTGCTCATGTCTTTGGGCAAATCACAGCTGCCATCCCACAAATCAAGATATAGAATCCTTAAATGATAAAATTTAGAGATGCTAAGTGGTAAATGCATCTGGCTCTCATCTGTCCCTAGACATAGGTATCGTAGGTGGAGAAGTCCCGAAAAGTTATGTAACATGAACTCCATGGGACAAAGCATTTTGGGCAAATGAAGAACACGAAGAGTGTTCGGTTCCCCCAAAAATCACCAAATATCTTGACAAAACCTTCATCCATTTCTCCAAATAACATCAATGTTTGCAAATCTTCAACCTTAAATCTTGTCTTTAGTTCTTCCAATTCACTCTTCAATTTTTTACCAGACACTGCATCATATTTACCTAAACCATGTGTGCTTATTGACAAGTGACGGGTGGTTGGCTGAATCTCTACTGATCCAACACCAGGGAGACTTAAACTAAGACAATCATGAGATGCAACCTTCAATGCCAAATCATGCAGCAGGTCATGCATAACATAACGCAGACCATACATAGTTTTCTCTTCTCTGAAAAATCCATGGGTGACTAACTCATTTAAATTGCTCAGGCCTATGTCTTCAAATGTTTGGTCTTGCCCATTGGGTATCAAAATATCTAGTCCGATCCATAGACTGGTCAGCTCGTCACTTCTGAAATTGTAATCTTCAGGAAACAATCCGGAATAGGCAAAACATTGTTGCAGATGGAAAGGAAGGAAGTCATAGCTAAGCTTCAAGGCAGGCATAATTTCATTGTCATTGGTTTGCTTCTCCCATCCTCTACTTTTTAGGACCCTTCTCCAGTGACGCAAACTAAGGTCTTTACTCAGTAATCTACCAACCGTTTTTGCTGCAAGAGGGGAGCCCTTTAGTTTTTTCATTATCTTATCTCCAGTCTCAAGCAAAAATTGTTTATCCCTTGGATATTGCTCATCACCAAACACAAATGCAAGGAATAACTTTCTAAACTCTCCAGATTCTAAACCATTCAGCTTTATTGACTGGCAAGGTGTTTCAACCATCTGTGCTATTGCTTCAAACCGAGTTGTGACCAGAATCATGGAACCTTTTTCCTCTGATTTATTGAGTGTCGACAATAATTTTAACCAGTCATCCCCATTATTAATCCTCCATATATCATCCAATACAAGTAAGAACCTTTTAGATTTTAATCTTTGCTCGATCAAATCTTCAGTTGCACTGCCAATTTTTTCCTTTTCAACTGCAGGGGTACATGTTTTAATCTGCTCTAGCACCTTATCCAGATTGAAACTGAAAGACACACATATCCAAATCATGACTGGAAAATGATTCAGCACTTGCTGGTTGCGATATATGTGTTGTATGAGAGTTGTTTTCCCCATTCCCCCCGAACCAACAACCGGAAGCACAGTTATACCCCTGTCACAGTATTGACCCTTGGTGATGTCCTTTATGATGCTATTCATGACAGTCTCCCTCCCGTACAGTTTTGGCTCATCAATTCGACCTTTGGTGATAGGACGACATTGGGCAATGTTCGAGACACTTCTAGGGTCACAACTCTGCAAAAGGCCATTAACATCCTTGCGCACAAGCTGCAATTTCTCTATGATGTCCTTCATCTTTCGAGAGAAATCAACCCTATTAAACTCAAACGTTGGCATTTCTTGCACACTGCCACAATCTTTCTCACGAATATGTGGATCCTGGGAGGATGCGCAAGGGAGGAGTTTACCAATCAGCTTGGGCATGCATCCGCTGACTTCTTGAATGGTGTCTTGTGCTGAGGAGGATTCATCGGGTGACCTTGGCCGGCGCTTAGCATGCTGCCAAGGGCAACAGCTGACCAGTTTGCCAACAGCTTTGGCGGTGTGGCGAGCATTGAGGGCGAGGTCGTGGACGCAACCCTTGTCGTGCTGGTCGGCAGCATTGTACGTGCCATGGAGCTCGTCATGGATCCGGAAGTAGTCCAGCTCGTCCAGCAAGTCTTGGGCATTGTGCGCCGAGTCCCGCAGCCTCTGCAACAGCTCCTCCATGGCCGTGCTGATCTCCTTGCGGCCAGCATTTTCAAGTGTTGCTTGCACGAGCAGCAGTTCCATCCTGAGGGCCTCGACGTTGGGACCAAAGTTCCTGGTGGCCGCCCAAGCCTCCAGCACGCCATCCGCGACGGGGGCTAGCGCCTTCCCCACCACCCATTGTGCCGCGCCGAGGGCCACGACGGCCATCCTCTGGTGTGATGCAGGGATGGACGACACGTGGCGCCTGCATCAATCAAGGAATCAAAAGGAATTTGATGTTAAATCGGCTGCTGGAAGCTGCAAAGTAAAGGGGCGGAGTGAGCGTATAGTACGTACGTTGGCTCAAGCGCACCGCTTGCCTGCCTTTGCTGCCGGTGACCGATGCCGCTGCCTACTACCTAGCTGCTGCTGCAAATGGGGGGTTGAGTCGCAGCACAGCCGGCCAGGGATGAGTACCTGTTGAGAATTTGCAATCAGAAGCAAAATATAAAGGAAGGCATCAGGCCAAGAATTTCCAGTCACATTCTTTAACTTTATACTACCAACTATGTATGGGAATTAATTAAGCACATAAATAAAAATGGTTAATGAGATGTTGTTTATTTCCTTCTGTACAAAACGCCTCCTTAAACATGAATTTGAGGCATTTAGAGAAAATGCCCTTATCAAAATGCCTTCAATTAGCGACCGTGTTGTAGTGTGTGTGGATTGAATATTGCATCTCACAAATCACAATATCACATAATAATGCCTCGATGTTTTATTTATCTTCATTCATATACCAACTATGGGAGGGAAGCAGCACCAGCAAGGAAACTTGCGCGTTTCTCAACCAAAGCTAGCTTGAAAATGGCCTAGGCATTCATCCTGGAGCATTCAAATCTCACAAATCCAATACTAGTCTAGTCGGCCCTAACAATTGGTTAGAGAGAGAGAGAGAGAGAGAGAGAGAGAGAGAGAGAGAGAGAGAGAGAGAGAGAGCGGTGATCTGACCTGTGCTGTCCGGCGGCGGTAGGTTGCGGCTGGTTCAGATCCGGGAGCCGACGTCGCCGCGGTGAGAGGGCGAGGTGACGGAAGTGCGTTGCCGGAGAGGAAGCGACCGGGGCTGCGTTCCCGGACGGCGAGGCGGAGGTGAAGAGCAGCAGGGGCAGGGAGCGGAGAGCAGCGCCGGACCGCCGGAGAGAAGCTCAGCTCAGCTAGCTTGAGAGAGTGAGGAAGAGCGTAGTAGTTGTCAGCTAGCTTGAGAGAGTGAGGGTGCGCGTACTAGTGGTAGTTGTCACAGTGCTCCCAACACCTCTGGATCTAGATCCATCGGCCGCGCACTGTTGCCCGGTTATAATTGAGAGGTCTCATCTGGACTACAGTGTGAACTCCCTCTGTTTCTAAATACTCCCTTCGTTCCTACGTATAAGTTTTTTCTAGACCCGGCGCCCGCCGCGGGCACCGACCTGACACTCCTTAAATTGCATCGTCCACATTCGTGTATCTCATATCCGAACGTCTATATTCATAGTAAACCATGCAACTTTAATCAAACTATGTAAATCAACCAACAAAAACAAAATCAAACATAGGATAGCATAATAGTTCACCAAAAGATCACGAAAGCATGTTCAAAGGACCACCAAAGTTCACATAAAAGACAGACAACTTTAAAATACATCTAAAACTTGAAATTAAATTGAAATTAACCACTTTCGCGCCGACCCTTTTCCCTTCCGGTCGCCAGTGCAGCTGTAGCTTGCGGCGGCTGGTGAAGGATCGTCCGATTCATCGGACGAGGAGGAGGAGGAGACGATGACGAGACTACACTCTAAACTATATCTGTATATACATCCGTATGTAGATAGATGCTTTTATAGATATTTCAATATAGACCACATACGAAGCAAAATGAGTGATTCTACACTCTAAACTAGATTTATGTACATCCATATGTAGTCCATATAAAAATCTCTTAAAAAGACTTATATTTAGGAATGGTAGAGTATAAGTGTAGAGATTTTATTATGAACCACATATGAATATATGTAGACGCATTTTAGAGTGTAGATTCACTCATTTTGCTCCGTATGTAGTACAAAGACATATATTTAGAAACCGAGGGAGTGTATTTTTATTTTCCTTGACTGACTTCACCTACCTCAGAGTCTTCTTCTTTACCACCCCAAAGTCTTTACCTACAGTATTGTATTGTTTTTCCGACTTAAGTCTTTACTTATTGCTACTACTGTTCGCATCCGCGAATCACAACTTTTATTTTATTTACCAGCTAGTTAGAGCATCTACAGCAAATCCGGCCCCACCTTAAATCTTTTCTTTCACAATCAGATACATCAATTGTGAAACTTCAATCAAATACATACAATTACATTGAACACATGTAAAGCCTAATCTAAATCTCTAAGCCGACGCTCGTTGGGCTCCATAGTCGCGTCCATGTTCGGCGTCCGGCCGAGCCCTTCGGAGTGGAGTACAGTGGACTGGCTGGAGTTTGGTACGATGAGCGGGAAAGGACGAATATATGTGGGATCGGGGTGGGTCACCGTTTAGGGTTTGATTCATCGCTGGGAGAGGGCCGCGGAGCAACCTTGCCTCCCGTTTGGTGGACATGGGCCGCTGGGAGCTCGTCTTTTGCCCGGCTGTGGCAAGGCGAGGCGGTGGCGGCTAGATCTGGCTAGCCCGGGGGTGGGCACGGACCTGGGCTGGGGAAGGAGGTGCCTTCCTGCTCGTTCCTTTGGTTGTCGTTTCTCAAGCATGGGGCGGAGATGGTGTTGGGACCATGGATACCGAGGCAGCGGCCTTGGTGGTGGGAGCTGCAGTGCCCATGAGCGGGCCCACAGCTCGGGTGGTGGTTGGTTGCAATGGTTGCGTGGGTGGTGTGGCGGCCAGTGTACGATGACCGAGGGGAGGGGATGGTGCAGCAAGCGTCCTCGTGGCATGTTGTATTCTTCCTTGG
The DNA here is from genome assembly GCF_002162155.2 of Triticum dicoccoides. NCBI lineage: Eukaryota > Viridiplantae > Streptophyta > Magnoliopsida > Poales > Poaceae > Triticum > Triticum dicoccoides. The sequence goes on from NC_041382.1 coordinate 2,288,493, forward strand.
AGGCGAAGAGGTCTTGCGGGGTGAAAATCACCTCTGGCTCTACCATGTCGACGACGGTGGCGCCTATGGGCGTCGTATCCTTCTTGAAGGTGTCGTTGCGGATCTCTCCCTCCTCCATGTTGCTCCGGGGAAAAACTTTGATCCTTAGATCTGGTGGTGGCGACGCTCCGGTGTCGTGTTCTTTCCGAAGGCAATGCCTTGGAGCATTACGGTTCGTCATGTATGGCTTCTTCTCTTTGTGGTGACTCACTCTGAGGGCTCTGGAGACGTCAAGCAGCTTTCCTGTAATTTGCTTGGTGTGTTTTGGGGGTTGTGAAGCTTTCGCAATCACCCTGGTATCTTGCCTTGGGTGCGTGTGTGGTCTGTCAAGTTGTTGTGGTGGGTGTGTTTTTTTTTTTTGCTCGATGATGATTGCTTTATATACAAAGCGGAAGAACCCTTTTTGGGTAAAATCTACTCCCTCGGTCATAAAATAAGTGTCTCAAGCTTGGTACAATTTTGTACTAAAATTAATACAAAGTTAAAAGTTAATACAAAGTTGAGACAGTTATTTTATGACAGAGTGAGTATATGTTTGTCTTTCTGTTTTTGTGATGCCTAGAATACAGAATCCATAGTTGTAGCTTAAAGAAAAGGCCACCTAACCCAATAATACATAGGGCACATGGCAGGAGTTGTTGTTTGCAAA
>NC_041382.1:2289631-2308807 GCF_002162155.2 Triticum dicoccoides
GGAATGGTTGGTGAGTGTAGTAGTATAAAGTCTACTTGTAATAATTGCGTGTAGAAAGGGCGAGTGTGGTGGCGTAAAAAGTGCTCAAAGCATTCCAACTTAATAATTGGGCGTGTAGAAAGAGCGAGTGTGGTGGTGTCAAAGGTGCTCAAAGCATTCCAACTTAGAAAAAGTGCTCAAAGCGATCTGATCTGATGTGATCCGGATGGGCCACGCACTGTTCATGTTGTCCGGTGATAATTGGGAGGGCGACTGAGCGAGAGAGGCCTGATCTTTTGAGATCTAATATGAGTACTAGCAGAACGCCCGTGCGTTGCTACGGGCTATCCGCAATATCTGTAACATCCGGGTTCAACACAAAAACCCTATCCAATGACGCACCTTTCCCTTTTCTGTCGGAACCTCTCATTCTTGACCGATTTTCCGCCGTAGCGAGACATTTCTCGTTTTTTCTCTCACTGGCGCCACCTCCATTAAAAGCATATGACAGCCAACTCATCTTCGCCATGCATTGCAGTAAGGATGAAATTTTCTTGTTTACGATATAATAGAGTGGGTTAAACTAACACATACTATTAACACAAAACAACAAATAACTACAGAGATCTTTCCTAGTCACCAATAAGCTCCACCTCCATCCATATGCTAGAAGGGATAATTGTCGTTCTTCTCTTCTTCATATTTCCCTACGTCTTCTACTCCATGCCTCTTCGCCAATCCGTTTAATTGGCACCAACTAGCACCACGTCAACATTAATGTGTTCATCATCGATGCCTCATCTTCTTCTCTCTCATTCCTCGGCAACTTTAGTTCTCGTTCCTACTTATTTCCTAGAATACTCTTTCTTTCTTTTTGTTTCTCTTATTATTTGGAACACTCTTACTTTCTCCAACACCATGCACCACTTTGGCTTCAGTTCTTTTTTCCTTCTTGTTTTTGGAACACTCTTCCTTTTTACTATAGCATGAACCACCTAGCTAGTGTTGTGTCATGTTGTCCTCACCCGCGAATATTTTGGCCACCGTCATCGAGTGGACATCCCGCGGAGCATAGACTTCATCCATCTTGGTGAATGCTAGGTCGCCCATGTCGCGAGCGCATGGTGGCCGGTGTCCATGTTGGCAAGCGGTGCTCGGTGGTTTGCAATGTAACTGAGAGCCCGTTGATTGTTTCATCTCTATGTTCGATCAGACATTGGATTACAAAGATCCATCGTGAGTTGTAAGAAGCCAATTAGCAAGTTTAAAATGGACCAAAAGCGAATTTATTCACATAGTGCTGGATGTCCATGTGTTGCCACATGCTAAAAAAACTATATGTACAACAAGAAATGTGCTAACAAAATGTTTTTACAAAAAGAAAGGCTGTGTGATATGAGTCATATACTATTTACATGTGATGATATCTCATGCTCATGATGTGGTAGATAAATGCATCTCCTCGTCATCTTCATGCCCCTCCCTCTTCTCAGCCGCCACATGACACGCCACTTCCTCCCACAATCCTTCTTCTTGTTGTTTTCTTCCCCCACCTCCACCTTGCATCAAAATATTAAATGCCTAAGCTGTGGAACAGTACAACCAGAGAAAATAGCAGTCAAAGGGAGGAATTAGCTAGTTAGATTGTAGATGCATGCATGAGTCAGCCGGCGCAAGGGAAGTTGCGCGGAGCGCCATGACGAACTCGGAGTCTAGGCCCAAGCCGTTACGCCTCGGCGGCAAACAGCGGCCAACACAGTCGCTGCCCGCTGGGTCGCTACTCGCTAGTGCCCACCGCGCTGTTGAATCCGCCGCTGATTGTAGCCACTGCATACAGTGTTCGCGCCGCCATGATGGTGCCCGACGAGGATGGCACAGGGCGGCGGAGTCATGCATATCCAGCGGTGAGATCGAACAGTGAGGCGAGGTGACCGGTAGCGAACGGGCAGGGCCTGCGGCGTCGGCTGCAGATCTCCCGGAACAGAGAAAAAGAGAGAGAGGTAGAGACTGAGGAAGGAGAGGTAGGGCGCAGGAAGAGGAGAGGGATACTGGTGTCCATGGCGAGGCCTCCGTTGTCCACCGGCAAACCTCCATGGCTAAGGTAAGGTGCACCTACACCCGTGACACACCAGCATGACCTGACGGTGAACGGGTTCACGTGACGAGCGCGGGGCTGGCAATCACCATTTCCTGGTCCTCCTCGCTGATGCATAACGGGCACACATCGCTGCCTGGGTCGCTCACCATGAAGAAGAAGATAGGGTGGAGGAATTGAGCGAGGGATGAGAAATCAAGCGGCTTGTACGGTAGGGGGGCAAACCATGATAAAAATCAGTACAACCCATGCGAGGTGGAGAACGAAATGACTTACCTATAGCTCATGATTCTATTGAGATGATAGGGAAGGAAGGAAAATTGTGATTTAGTCAGACAAAGTTTTGGAAAGTTCTGATTCAGCTGAGAAATAGATGGAAATAATGCCTCAGGATGAGAAGGTCACGATTAGGGTATGGCAAGAAGAACTTTTTTTGGAAAGCTTTGATTCTGGTGATAATTACCATATTCGAAATTTCCTTAGTTATAGCCTTATCCTAATCGTGGATTAATTGTGATTGATTAATTGTGATTTCTGAGTTTATAGCCTTACCATACGTGGATTAATTGTGATTGATTACCATAAATACGTTGGGTATTGTCGGCCAAATTATAGCCTTACTATACATGGATTGATTTATTACTATAATTATCATATTTGAGATTTCTGAGTTTATAGCCTTACCATACGTGGATTAATTGTGATTGATTACCATAAATACGTTAGGTATTGTCGGCCAGATTATAGCCTTACCATACATGGATTGATTTATTACTATAATTATCATATTTGAGATTTCTAAGTTTATAGCCTTACCATACGTGGATTAATTGTGATTGATTACCATAAATACGTTGGGTATTGTCGGCTAGACGAGAAAGAGAAAAACCGGTGGGAGGGGGGTGGTGGGAGGTGGGACGAAGAAAAACCGGTTGAAAATAAACCGGTTGAAAATAAACCGGTTGAAAGTGGGGGGGACTATTCAACCAATTGGTCCATTAGGAGTAGAGATTTTTTTCATGACCTACTAAAGTCTTACGGAATATTCTTAGAGCAACTCTAGCCGACCCCGTATTCTTTCGGCCCGCAAAATGTTTTTGCAATTTACGGAAAAACGTCTTTGCGGACCGGCGCGGACGGCCGCAGTTGCAGACCCTGCATAATGGACCCATAAAAAAATATTCCCGGAATATGTTTTTTTACGGGTCGGCTTTACGGCGTCTGATCTGGCGCAGCTCCTCCCGGCCCGCAAAACTTAAATTTGCACCTTAATTTGATCTAGCATATTGCATTGCTTTGCTTTATCAACAACATTGGATATAAAAGACATCACCAAATCTTTGCTAGAATAGCTAGACCAAAGAAAACAAGAACCATAAGTATGCATTTTAGAAGATTTCCAACTTCCATAATTGCTCCCACTAGTTGGACTAATATCTTCTCCATGCATTCATTGTTGATCCGTGGATTCTTGATTTTGCATTCTTCTTTCTTCATCTTTGGTTCGAAAGAAGTCGACGTTGCTTCCCCTCTAGTTACACATGCAGCCGCATCATTGCATTCGATTGTATTAAGGAGTGCACTAACATCTATTAAGTTTCTTTCTATCAACAAATCAATATATTGGCCTTCCCAAAACCAAAATGAGCATCCATCGTCCTACACAAAATAATGAGCAAGCTTGAAGTGAGCTACCGCAATTGAACTAAAGAATGAACTATGAAACAAGCTACCGCAAGTGCACGTACCCCGTCGTTTTCGCATTTGAAGAACACCCATCCGGGGTGCTTTGGCGTGCTCAAATTGAGCCGCAACACTTTCCGCGTGCAGTCGTCGCACTCTATGAGCGGCATCGGCAAGCCACAAAGACGCTGCGCGAGCGCCGAGCCCGTTGGACGGCCGGACGAATCCATGCCCGCAAACCTTCGGCGATGGCGGGCGGACGAACCCGTACCTGCATGCGGCGATGCGCCCTTTGCCTGGGCTGCGGGAGATGCTCCCCGACCACTCCATCGCTTGGGGCAGCAACCGGCGGCCGGAAAAAGCCAAATCCGGCGGCCCGCGATGAAGTGCCACAGATCTGCAAATCAGGCGGCCAGCCGACGCAGGGGGTAGGGAGGGGAGGCCTCGTGCACGTGGCGGCCTTCCGGCTTGCTCCTGCCGGCTGCTTTCGCCGGAATCTTGGGCGGCGGCCGACGACGGCGCGAGGGGGGAGAGGAGAGGTGGTTGGTGGGGGAAAGCGCGGGATGAAATGTCCCCGCACCAACCGCTTCCGCTTATATGCAGGGCACCGCAGCCGCGAGGTGGAAACCCACGTTTTCCCGGGTTAGGGTCAGGATTTTGCCGCGCCCCGTAAAAATTTTTTTGCGGGCCGGGACGGGATGCGGGGTCTGATCGGGCTGGTTTTTCCATCCTGGCCCGCATTTTGGCGGTTATTTTACGGGTCGGGGCGGGATGCGGGGTCTGCTAGAGTTGCTCCTAGCTAGCTTACTATATATGAATAGGTTATTCTTCTTTTGAAGCATCCATCATCCTGCAGTAACCTTTTTGTCATGGTCACCAGAGCAGAGCAGTACTAGTGTGATTTTCTGTTCAAATTGATGTGTCGTCAGAGTTGCTTCATTTTCAACAATTTGCTTGCAAGAATAGCTCCATTTTGCTACGTACTAGTAGGATATATATACTTGTAGGTGCTCTCAACTGTCTACACATGGCTAGCTGGTGCGTTTACTACTGTACTAAGGATCTAGTAGTATTCAGCTGGTGTGGTGAGATGTGGGTGCAGTGCTTTGGCGTTGGTCCGTGCATTCTATCGCCGGCGGAGGCAGCTGCGATGCGACGCCACTGAAGCATGGCACTGCCATGCGCTTGCTTCCACTTCCTGCTCCAGCGGACGGAACAGAGGTCGGGCCGCGGCCCGCAGAGCAGATCGGCGGCGCGTCCTCGTCCTTGTCCGCCGTCCCACCGGTGTCTCCTCGCCGTCGCTCCTCCGGTGCGCGCGGTGTGTGTTGCAAGGCCGGGTACATGGGCCATATCGCTTCTTCGCCTCTTTTTCTTCTTCTATTTTTTTTATACCTTCCCTCAAAACCAAATTCTATTTTTCTATTAGCTGGTTATGGTTCATGGGCAATGATGATCAATGGCCAACGTTTGTGGCTGTCTCATCTCCCCCTAGATGTATATGTTGTGGCCGGTGATATTGCCGTGACCAATGTATATGTTGTGACCTTATTGCATGGAAAAACGTTTGCACTCCAAAAAAATATCGTGGTTTAGGTCTCAAAAACTTGCATCTTCAGAATAATTGCCTGTTCATGAAATTTGCAGTCAAGGCACTCGCCTCCTCCTCCACCTCCTGGATGGACCTTCCATATGCATCTTTCGGATGCAGAGGCCGGGATAATACCCCTTTTCTAAAAAAATAAAAAAAAACCTCCTGGATGGACTGGTTGGATCTTCAACACACAAATGCTCTAGTTTCATCCCCACCCCAAACCTCCTTCCTCTGTCGTACCATAGCACAGCAAATACCAACACTCCAGTCCATCACCTTCGTCCTAACAATCAGTGGGACGCACACCTACTTCTGGCACGACACTTGGCTCACACCAACACCTCTAGCCCACATTTACCCTCACCTATTCTCACACTCCACTCTACAGCTGATTAAGGTGGCTAATGTGTTGCGTTACGTTCTAGAAGCTAACCTCCGTAACCGTCTCTCCCTACTGGCAGAGCAAGAGCTTGTTGCGTTGTTGGCTGTTTTGCAGGATTTCGTCCCTTCGGCTGAGGAAGACCAAAGGTTCCTAATTCGGGGTCTTGCCTTCTCCACCAAGCAAGCGTACGACACTCTCATGGCATGCCCGGACTGCGATCCTCTCGCCCCCATCATTTGGCACTCCAAAGTTCCACGCAAGATTAAAATCTTCACCTGGCTCCTCTTCAAGGATCGACTCAACACCCGAGCCAATCTTGTACACAAGCATATCATATCCACGGATGTTTGTCCACGCTGCGCTATGCTACCAGAGGACTCCATGCATCTCTTCCTCACCTGCCCTGTTGCCAACCGTGTTTGGCAACGGCTGGGCATCCTACCTCAAGCGGAGGGCATCATCGACCTTTGGGACGCGCCGATTCCTCACCAACTGCCACACAAGGCCTGGCCTTTTATTCTCATGTCTCTCCTCTGGAAGATATGGGCTGCGAGAAATGATATGTTGTTTAGGAACATTGATCAACGTTCTGTAATAACCCTCAGAGCCCTCATCTCTGACCTAGACCTATGGTCACATCGTCTCATGGAAACATGCGACAAGGAGGACGTCTCCTCGTGGCGTTCCTACCTCTCTGCACGCTGCATCGTGCCTTTATAATTCTGACTCGCTGCCCCGGCGGCTGTCGATTTCTTCAGTTACAGCATGACAAGTGTTGATTTCTTCAGAAGATGATGCAGTCTGGTTCCTTGGCATGGCTTCATATATTCAATAGACCGGTTGCAAGTTAATTCATCACCCTCCTTGGCAGCCAATTCTGAAATGTTTTTAGTCGGTTAACCTATAAGAACACTCGGAGAAACAGTTCAAAAAAAGGAAAAGAAAAACAGTCGGGAAAATCAAAGACAGAAAACAGCACGACCTTTGGCAGATGTTCAAACTCGTAGACTTGCAGCAACTATCAACACAGACACCTTCCAGCAGATACTACTCCAAGCAAGCAAGCAACCCAGATAAGATGAGATGAGCAGAATTCCTTTGTTGAGGCAAAGCAGCAACAAACAAGGTGCGTAAGTTGAAGTCAATTCATCACCCTCCGTTTGCTGACATGTTTTGGAGTCAGATAACATAATAATTAAAGAACATGTTACCTAGCTAGTGTACTTGTTGCAGCTCACTGGGGCCGGCCTTATTACCTCACATGAGAAGAAGAAGCTGGCCATTTATTTCACCAACAGGCAGAGGCAGGTAAGTACCCTCCGTACATCTGCCAGCCACATCAACAGCTGAGGAGTGACAGGGTACAACTAGTTGAGAGAACTAAATCACTCACACATCACACCAAGTTTTAGCTAGGTGAATATTTTCAGAGGATGATCACGAGAGAAATATATAATGAACTAAGTACAGCAAGATGAGCTCCAGGGCTCTCAGCTACATCTGGGGTTTTGTATGAATTACAACCAGTGAAATGTAACCAAGTTTAACTCTAACAAAGTAAAGCAGGTGAACAAGGAGACAGTAAAGGTGATTCAAACAGAGAGAGCACCCATCTTCAGAACCGTTGGATGTCCCTATCAAGGGTGGCGGTGTGCCATAACTCCAGACAAAGCTGTAAGTTGCCATTAAATGAAGATCGGATGATCAACGTTGAGCCCGCACGGTTTGGCGCCAATTGACTGCTGGGTGTCGATTTCTTCAGTTAACAGCATGACAGGTGTCGGTTTCTTCAGTTAACAACATGCAAGTGTCGATTTCTTCAGACGATGCAGTCTCACTGTTCCTGACAAGGAGGGAGATGTACAAGTAAATGACATGGTTCTGCTTCTGCCGGCCAGGGTTAAGAATATTTTGTACTACACGGTATGAATGTACCTACTCGTCGTGGAAATTTCTGAGTGACATCACAAGGCTAACAAGCTTCAGATATACCACCTAGCTGCAGACTACGTTTCTGCTAGCCTATGTAGTGTTTCCGTTGCTTCTTCCTTCGCATGGCTTCAGATCTTCCGCAGGGTGGTTGCAAGTCCATTCGCCACCTCCTCAGCAGCCGGTTCTGAAATGTTTTCAAGTCGGTTAAATTGATAAGAACATGTAGCTATCTTGCAGAGTTGCACATTAGCAGAGCCTAGTTAGAGACTTGCAAGAAACTGCGGCTTGGTAGAAAGAACACAAGCTACTGCGGGGAGTCGAGGCAATTGTCCGGGTGGCCGGCGCCGGCGGAGTCAAGGCGGCTTCCTGCCTCTGCGGGGAGGAATTGAAATTGAGAATGAGAAATGTCGCACATCCCGCACCCAGCCCAGGTAGAGGAATGAATCCCTCACCTTGTGCAACTGGAGGCGCTGCGAGGAGAAGGAGGAGGAGGATGAGGAGGCGCACCGCCCTGCGCCTTGGTGGATCCTTTGGCCGCCATGCGCCTGGTTGGTACGAACGAAGCACGAAAGGGGCAAAACAGTAAGTGGTGACTGGTGGCAACTGATGAACTGAAGGGAAGGGAAGGGAACTGATGAACTACATACCCGGCCGCCTCCGCCACCGCCGTAGTGGATCCTTTGGCCATGCTCCTCCTCTGCTCTACGCGCGCTCTCTCTTCTCTTTTCTGCTCTGTTCTAATATTCGAAGATTACTACTGACGGAATAGTAGTAGCTCACTAAGCAGGAAACAAGCTCACTAAGCCACGCTGAATAGTTTTCCTAGAGTCAGGGGGGGGGGGCAATGGCCCCCTTTGGCCCCCATGAAGCTCCATAACTCGGCAGGCCATCCTCGTCGCCATGAAGGTACTCCAAGCACAGTGTAGCGCTGCATGTGACGATCCCAAGCCGACGTTGCCGATCTCCAGAGTCTGATCCCAAGCCGTGCTGTCCTAGGGCCCCCCGAGCATCTCGCCCAGAATCACTTGCATTGTGCCACTCAACACGATCACGAGTGCTGCGAGGGCCAGTCGGCCTTTGGAATGCTTCCACTGCCCGGACGCGAGGAGCTTAAGTGTGAGTGCGACCATTTGCTTCAAATTATTGTCTACGGTATATTGTTACCCAAGGTTTTACTTCGTAATTGACTGCAACCAATATTTGGATGAAACTTGTCCCACATCTCAACTATCTTTTGAACGATAGTGTATGTGTTATTGGACCAAGCCTTAATCTTTTCCACACACTTTGTCTGCGAAGCATGGCGCATTGCATTTTAAAAAAAAATCTCATTCATTGCCCTAATTAAGCGTACAGAGTAGTTTGGTTCGTCATCAGATGCCGGTCTTTTCCCTTGAGGTGGGCTTGCACCGCAAGTGCAGTCGACTAAACTTTAGATAACACATTGGCGGGGCATGAGGTTAAAGTAAATAATGGTTATACTAAACTTTTATACTTTTCATAATTTAATAATCTTATCGAACCATAAGTTTAACTAGTTTAATTTTTCTATAAATTAATCACCATGATTAACCATGTAAAATATTATTAAATAATAACTATGATGTTATTTTTTATATTATTGTAGCTTCCATCATAAAAACAATACAAATTCATCATACTAACTTTAAACTATATTTAATTTGTACATATTTTTTTTGTCTATTTTAACTTTCGGACATTGGCACTTAATATGATCTTTTTAAAGATAACCTTCTAAATGTGAGAACAAAAAGGCAAGACAATATCCGAAGCCTCGACATCGTTAATTTGTGACACTTCAATAAATTATAGAATGTGTATTACCATTTGCAAATATAGTGTATGTATATTAATGTGTTCTTGTTTTTGTATATTTTAATATCTTAAAAAATATCCTGATAGAGATCTTTAAAGCGTTTGCTCTAAAAAATATCTTGAAAATGTTTCCTAGTGTAAGGTCATGAACACACAAATAGGAAAATCTGGAATACATAAGTTTCGGATGTGATTTTTTATATTTGTGAGACATATTACAAGAAGTACGTACCCAAATCTAATAGAGTAATTATTTCTGGGTCATTACTTGCTAGAGCCAATCTGTTTTTACCTTGTCAATCATCATAATCAGTTTCTTGATCTTGTTGCCTAGAAACAACTCAAGTGTGTAGCTATAGCACTTAGTTACGCCATGTTGTCTTTTCTGCGTTTCCTAGGTTTATGCGAGTAGGTGTGCTCTCTCTCTTATTGTTTATGTCAAATTTTGCTGCATATTCAGATGTGCTTGCCGTTGATATGGTTGGGGGCTAAGTTGTTGGAGCTGTAGCTGAACACTTAGGAGGTAAACTATGACCTTTTTTGTGGTATTGGACATTATTTGGTATTAAATTAAATCCCCAATCAAATGGACTTTAGCTTTATGCTGATTGTGCTCCATTTAATATATTTTTGTTAAAAGACACTAATATTTTTGGTCAAAAGACACTATTTGAACCTAGTTGTTTGTTACAAATCACCTTGGGTTCAGTGAAAAGTTGGTACATTTCAATCTTTTACTTGGTATGTGCAATAGAGATGTTGTGGCATGCAATCACTAATTCTCACAAGTCGTGCTACTTGTTTCCATCAAACAACAATATACATCCATGAGAAATGAAAGCTAAGCCTCACTTGCCACTGCCAGTTTGATGTGTTTGCTCATATTTATAATGTGTAAAGTATATATGATTCTTGTGTGTTGCATCATCGTTTTAATTCATATGTTAGTTACAATCATTATTGATTGTCTCTGTTATTTCTATTACAGGTAGGGATATGTTTGTAGGACATATCTTGCAGCTGCAGTCCGGTTACAATGCTTGTCGTTCCATATCTATTAGTGGACATGCAACCCATTCCCAGTTGCAGTCGCAATGTGGCTCGTGCAAGTTGCACATGTTACAACGCTTGCAATCATGTGCCCAAATATGGACATGGACATGCAACTGGTCCGACAACCACCCTCCCGGCCGAGTTGTAGTCAATGTGTGCTTGTACAATTGCAGTCGGATTACAATGCTTGCAGTTGCATGTCTACTGACGGAGACGATGATTTAATAATAATAATAATAATAATAATAATAATAATAATAATAATAGGATTTTTTGTAAAAGAAGTTAACAATCAATTTTGCAGTTTCTAATAACAAATGAATATTAAGCTAAGAAACAAAATGAATATACTAAAATAGGAAGAGGGTAAATAGTAAAACAATGTTCTACTAAATACAGTAAAATGATAAGAAAAAAAAACATCAATTAATCACGAGAAAAACCGTAAAAGAAAGTCATTACATAAACCTGACCTTGGAAGCTACGGTGAACAAATGACAAAACATGCAACAAGGAATACAAAAAGCTAGTGACACTCACATATCCTTCGTATCCCTTTTTTTGGCCGGGAAAAAATAGAAAATAACGCCCATAGCCCAGCTCGGTGTACAAACAAAGAGAGCCATGTAGAAACTTACGCACATGGACTACCCTTGTACAGATGAGTCATGCCTCCCATCACGCGAGAAAAACAATACCGCCACATAAATCTTGAAAACCCTAGGTCTAACGGCTATAACACTGATTGGGACACAACTTAAAAACTGCAGTTGCGATCCATTTGAAAACTTGCAGTTGCGATACAATTTGAAAAATGCCGTTGTCACCAGGCTTGAAAACTTTGGCATATGGAAATTTTGACTAAAAAAACTCCCAAAAAAGCTTCCACTAGAGGGGGTTGGCATTTGGTGTCATTACTAAACTAAAAGGAAAACAAAAAAAGTAAGAATAATAAAAACACAAGAAAATAAATAACTCTTATAACTTATAAGTTGGCAATTGCTTACAAAAAGTAGGAAATAGAAATGATTTTTTTATATTGAAGAAGAGAAAATAAAAAGCAGAACAAAAATCTGAATCTTGACGCACTGAATTCAACGGCCGAGTGATTGTATATTTATTTTTTGAGCAGTGGCCGAGTGATTGGATCTGCCCCACAACTGCCCCCTGGATAAACAAGGCCAAGTAGACAGAAAGCACAGAAAAATAACACATAACCAAACATGCGAGAAAACGACCTATGTGCTAAACAGCCAGTAAAACAAAACGTTCCACACTCACGAATTGAACTAGTCTGTTCGTCCCTGCACAAATCACGACGCGTTACATCCAATGGTTCAGCGCGTGAATGAGACTTTTTTTTGCGGGAAATGAGACGTATCTGTTTCTCAGCCAGAAACAGCAAATCCGGTAGAGCGAGCACTTGTGCAAATACAAGACTCCCTGTAACACATGCTTTATGATCTCGAGGATAGAGGCTGACAAGTGGAACATTTTTTTTCATAATTCACAAATATTATTGTAAAATTGATTTAAAATGATTTTTCGAATATTTTCAATTTCAAGAACATTATTTACATTTTAGTGACAATTTTTAAATTCTAGGGCATTTTGAAAATTTGTGATTTAAAAACAATCATGAACATATTTTAACTCCACGATTTTTAAACTATTTTTGTATACTGTCAAAATTCGTTAATATTTCTTAAGCTTTAGAAATATAATGTAAGTACTTTATTTAAATATAACATTTCCCCGAAAGTAAAAAAACCAGGCCAAATTCTGTTGGAAGAAATGCAGGATCACTAATTGGGCCGGCTGACTACGGGAGAGTTGGATGTCTCCTTTCTTTGTTGGTGCGTGCATGTGGGTTGTCACATTGTTTGAGATGTGGGTTTGAATTTATAACGCCACCGCAAAGAAAGAAATTTGAATACTTTGGAAAAAAATTGAGGGGAAATCAATCAACCTGGTATGTTCATGTTCCCCCTAAAAAAAATCTATAACGCCAGCCATGTTCATTACGTTGGAGTTGCACCCAAGTGGGCTGCCATGTGAAACAAATGGCAGTGGGTTCATCCACACCACTGAAATGGCTGCTATTTCTCTCCGTCTTTTTCATCATCACCTGAATAAACTATGCAAATTAAGCTGGTTGATCTCCACAAAGGCGTCTCACCAGACGAGACATATATAGCCCGAGAAGTTGGGACTAGTCCAGCGGATGTTGTAGATGAGTAGATCACGTACGTACATACATAGCTCTATCTGTCTGTCTGTCTGTAACAAGTTGACTTACTGTACGCAGCAGCAGCAACAGAACAAGTCCGGTGTAATTCCAAACTCATACTTGATCATCAGGTAAATTCCAAACTCTGCGTCTCATACATAGCTAGCCAGTGTACTTGTTGCAGAATTGCACTTGACATGAATGAACATTGTGCAGTGTTTTATATATATAGGTACACCTGTTGCTGGAATACAACTCTCAAGGCCAGGCCACTTGAAGCAAGCCCACATGAGATGAGCTTAATTTATGCGTTCATGGCGATTCAACTGATGGACATTCTTCTGCTGAGAAGAACAATCTGGCCATTTACGTGTTCTAGGTGGATCCAGAGGATGATCGCGAGAGAAATATAGCAAATTAAGCATACACGTTTAGTGAAATTAGTACACCCCAAGTACAGGAAGACGAGCTCCACGGCTCTCAGATAGATTCAGGGTTGGTTTTATACCCATTACAACCAGTAAGAGGTATTCTTTACTTTAATAACGCTAAAGTAAAACATGTGAACAAGGAGACAGTGAAAAGGTAATTCAGATAGCGAAAACTCCGGGCTATTTGTATGCATGATGACTGAGGGTGGTGGTGTGTCGTAGCTCCGGGCGAAGCGGTAAGTTGCAGTTGGATGATGATCAGACGGGTGATGATGAGCCGATGAGCCCAGTTTGGCGCCAAATGAGCGCTGGGTGTCAATTTCTTCAGTTGTTAACAGCATGACAAGCATCGATTTCTTCAGACGATGCAGTCTGGTTCCTGACAAGGAGGGAGATGTGTAAGTAATTAGCATGGTTCTGCCGGTCAGGGTCAGGGTCAGAATATTTTGTGCTACACTAATACTGAATTACCAAAATACTAACCATCGCATACACGGTATGAATGTGAATGATGTGCTCATCGCAACAATTTCTGAGTGACATCACCAGGCTGACGGGCTTTCAGATATACCACCTAGACCTAGCTGTAGGGCTACGTTTCTGCTAGCCTAGGCAGTGTTCCTGCTTCTTCTTCCTTAGCATGGCTTCAGATACTCCGTGGACTGGTTGCAAGTTAATCCATCACCCTCCTTGGCAGTCGATTCTGAAATGTTTTCAAGTCGGTTAACCGGATAAGAAGATGGAGTTGGTTTGCAGAGTTGCAGTTTGCTGGGGCTTTATTACCTTGCAGGAACGAATGTTCCTTCCATGCAAGCAAGATCACTGTGAGCCTGTAGAGTTAAACGTAGTATCATATCACTGTGAGCTTCATATTTGCTGTACTATTGTATCTCTACTTTTTTTTCCCCAAAACAGTAGCTAATCGTGATCATCTGAATTGATGACGAAGAACAGTTTGACGTTTGAATCAACAGTACATGCATGATGTCCGACTCAAATATGTAAAAGATCAGTCAGTCAGAGTGGGGCACTTACAGTTCCGTCACTAGTCAGGCAAGTTTCACATGATGTAAACAGTTGAGCAGCAAGTGAATCACTAGTTAGGCATTAATCAACATCCTGATTCACTGTGGACTTGATCAGAACAAATTGCTTTACCTGTATTCGGCAGTGATGGGAACAGTAAAAAAGAAATCACAGAACATGGAAAACTGTATGTCCCTATTCAGTATAGGAGATTGGAAAGATCGAACACCAAAAACTGCTATAGCTCAAAAATAGTAAATATGTAATCTTCTAATAGCTCAAAACTGAAAACATATTGAATAGGTTGCAATCAATCATGCATCTTGATGCCTTTTTGAAATTTCGAAATTGCACATGCCCTGCAATGCATTACCTTTGGACTGCCACTACCCCTATGATCTGAATTGGCTCCAGGGGTGCAGTGCTATGGTATGCAGGCAATTCCTGTGATCCGCTGATCTCTAAATCTGAACTCTCCAGGTACACCGTCAGTCTTCATGAGTTTTGGACAAAATGTAAAAACAAGTGGCTACAAAGCCTACCAAACAAACACTAGAACACCTGAACAGCAAGCAAACAGAAATTAGCAATGCAGGAACACCTGGTACTGATAGCAACGTATTAAAAAAATTGATCACCTTAACATCAGTAGCTTGACCCCAAAGTCTCAACATAGTACTGATATTTTGATTGTGAAACCTGAACTAGGGAAGTAGACTACCACGTCCTGGTGAATGACAATGACCCAAATTTTAAATGCAAAATATGAACAAGCCCACAAAATTGAACGAACACCTGCACACAGAGAACCAAAACAAATGGTGATCACAGGTTTCGTTGGTAATCACATCAAGGAAGAAAAGAAGAGAGACTTGCAGAAGGAATTGGTTGTTAATAATGTCGATTTTACCGAACTGTGGAAAGACAAGGGGCATTGAGAAGCAAATCTTAAATACCGTCACTACCGTTGAGAAGAAAACGGAAAATTGGTATGGCTGGAGTAAAAGTGATTTTTTTTTTTTTGCCGATATTGATGTGGACACCCCCTAACTAAAGTTCTTGCACCTAATATGCAAGTAAAGGCTCTGCCTGAAATTGGAACTAAGAGGGAGCCCAGTTATAGTTCAGTTCAGAAATATGTTGTTCCTGCTTTGCATCAAAGGAAGGTGCTGAGAAGCCTCAATCACAAAGGTAGTACAGCAGGAGTAAGGTTCCAGTTTAGATGTACTTACCAGATTTAAGCCACAGGAAGGAGCAAATGTGTTTGTATGGGAAGGGAAGAGCTCTACAAGGCTAGAAGAATGTACAAGGGAACTCCAAGGCATTCTCCTGCAAATTGGATGGGAACAAACACATAGTTATTAAGCAGGATTGCAGGAAAAGAGCTCACACAGTATGTTTGTGTTAAAACACAAGAAAGTATGTTTGTGTTACCTTGGATCACCATATTTTGATTTCTGGGATGGTTCCCTCTAACCCCCTGCACTGCTGTTTCAGCTCCTCACTGCAGCTGAAGATATCTAGCTTTTCCAGTGAATCCGAGAGGGCATCGTTGGGCAATGACGAGATGGCTGGACAGAACTTGACTGCTAATCTCTTGAGGCTGGTAAGGTTACGCAGCCCTGCAGGGAGTTGTTGAAGCTTCCTGAAACTCTCAAACTTAAGTTGCTGGAGAGAGGAGAGGAGCTGAAGGGCGTCCTCTTGCTCCTTGCTGAAGCGCTCTAGCTGTGTGGACCAACTCGAATGAAGTTTCAGCTTGGTGAGGGAGGAAGAGAGGAATCCGCAGACGGGTGCAGCAAGAAATCCTGCTATGTCATCCGTGCAGAGCTCACACAGTGTGGATGAAACAAGCTGTGTCTGATGCTCTTCACCTCCCTCAGCATCCTCCAAAGCCCGTCTGGGATTGGGATCCCAATCAGCAAAGAATCTAGGGCTTTTCAGGACTCTTAATTTTTTGAGCTGGCCCCCGGTGGTAAGGAGAGACCAAAAGCCCTGATATTTCAAATCCTCTCCGCAATTCCACAACTCTAATCTGACAAGAGAGGAGAGGTTTGAGAGGGACTCCAGTGTCACCATGCCTTTCACATCCGAAAGCTCCAGAAACTTCAGGGAGGAAGGGAAAATGTCACAGGAAAAGGAGAAGGTGGATAGAAGCTTTGGGGACCCCTGTATTGTTAATCTCTGGAGGGATTGCAAAGCTTGGAGCCATCCTCCTCCAGGAACAAGAGTTGGCGGGTCCACCAGGACCAGCTCTGGGCACAAAGTGAAATCCAATTCCCGTAGTGAGTCACGGAGATGAGCGGGGAAGAGCAGCACCCCATCATCCTCTTCCTCTGCTGCTGCGGTTATCTCTGATGCTTCTTGTGTTGTCTGTTGCACATCCACCCCCACTACCAGCCTTTTTATGTTTTTACACCTCCATATTTCCAATTCGGAGAGCTTTGGGAGGTGGGGAAGGAGCTCTGTCAGTTCCTCGCCAGTATTACCAGTTAAGCCATCGATCTTGATACACTCAACATGGAGCTGCCATTCCACATCACTCTGACCTCTTCCTAGTGGTCCAACTAGACCAACTGATTTTTTTACAATCAATGTCCTCAGCGAGGTTAGCATTAGAAGGTGCTTCAACTCCAGAGGTGGGCACTTGTCCAGTGTCAGCGTCTCTAGACCTGTTTCTTTATCAAAAACTAACACTTGGTCTATGCTATGCAAATCAGCCTCTCCAATAATCTCCAATTGTGCTCCATTGGATGATTTTGAGTACCAAAAATGCTTCAGTAACTTTACATTTTTCATCATGACTTGACGCAGACCTTCAATCCAGGAGATGAGAATCGCTGACGAGAACTCTGAACAGCAGGTTACCTCAAGCTCTTGTAGCTTGGGGAACCAATCTGGGGAAACAATGTGGTTTGGGGAAGGAAACCCCAAGAGTTTTGGGCACTCTCTAATAATCAGAACTTGCAAAAGAGGAAACATGTGAGCAGTCGGTGGCAACAAGTCTCCACCAACGGAAGACTCTTGTTCACCTGTGTAAACCCAATTTTCAAAACTTCCTAGGCCAATGAGTGTAAGATTTATTAGCCTGCAAAAGCTTCTCTCTATGATAAAATCCTTCGGTCTGGCAATATGCTTCAATTTTAGCTCACGAAGATCCCAAGCCTTCCCTAAAGAAGGGAAAACTTCCCAAGAAACACCATTCAGATAAAGAGATTGTAGAGCTTCAACAGCGAACTCCTCTGCCAGCCATGTTGGAGAAGAAAGACCTCCGTGCCCTCTAATACACAACACTTGAAGATCTCCATGAGGTTGAAGGCTCTCAAGAACCGCTGCTTCAACACTAGCCTCAACAGTAGACCGCTCACTATCCCAGTTCAATGATAACCTCTTCAAGTATTTTTTCTCCATCAGTTTTGCTTGAGCTGCTTCTTCTACAGTATCTATCTTCTCAAGGTTGTAGATGCCAAGCTCCCTGAGCTTGCTTAAATGCTCTAGTTGCTTTGCTTCAAATCCTTCACTTTTTCTATTGACTCGAAATACCTTCAACTCTTCTAAGAGTTTAAGTTTTCCCACATTATAAATATCAGAATGAAGCTCACCATCACGGGTATGAATATGGCACAGTTTTGCAAGATTGCTCATGTCTCTGGGCAAATCAGAACTCCCACGCCATGGCTCAAGATCTAGAACCCTTAAATGATAAAATTTAGAGATGTTGAGTGGTAAATGCATCTCTCTGTCACATGTCCCCAGACATAGGAATCGTAGGTGGACAAGTCTTGAAAAGTGATGTAACATGAACTCCATGGGATGCATCATGTCAAACAAATAAAGAACACGAAGAGCATTTGCTTCCAGAAAAAAATCACCAAATATCTTGGCAAAACTTCCATCCATTTTACCCAATAACACCAATGTGTGCAAATGTTCAACCTTCAATTTTGTCTTCAGTTCTTCCAATTCACTTCTTAATTTTTCACCTGACACTTCATCATATTTGCCTAAGTCATGTGTGCTTATAGACAAGTGACGGGTGGTTGGCTGAATTACCACTGATCCAACATTAGGGGGACGTAAACAAAGACAATCATGCGATGCAACCTTCAATGCCAAATCGTGTAGTAGATCATGCATAACATACCGCTGACCACCGGAATCTTCCCTGAAAAATCCATAATTGACTAACTCATTTAAATTGCTCAAACCTATATCTTCAAATGTTTGATTTTGATCACTAGGTATCAGAATATCTAGTCCGATCCACAGGCTGATGAGATCATAGCTTCTGAGATATATATCTTCAGGAATCAATGCAGAATAGGAAAAACATTGCTGCAGATGGAAAGGGAGAAAGTCATAGCTAAGCCTCAAGGCAGACATAATACCATTGGTTTGCTTTTCCCATTCTTTACTGTTTAGGACCCTTTTCCAATGCCCCAAACTATGGTCTTTACTTAGCAATCTACCAACAGTCTTTGCTGCAAGAGGGGAGCCCTTTAGTTTTTCCATTATCTTATCTCCGGTCTCAAGCAGAAAATGTTTGTCCCTTGGACATTGCTCATCACCAAAGACAAATGTGAGAAATAACTTTCTAAACTCTCCAGAATTTAAACCATCCAGTTCTATTGATTGGCCAGTTGTTTTAACCATCCAGATCTCCTTGCGGGCAGCTTGTTGGAGCGTGGCCTTGACGAGCAGCAGTTCCATCCTGAGGTCCTCGATGTTGAGGCCAAGGTTGCTGCTGGCTGACCAAGCCCCCAGCAAGCCGTCTGCCACGGGGCCTAGCGCCTTCTCCACCACCCATTGTGCCGCGCCGAGGGCGGCCTCAGCCATCCTCTGGCCGGACGCAGGGATGAACGATTGTGCAACACCTGCATTCAGGAATCAAAATAAATTTGTTGGTAAATATATAGGCTGCTAGCTGGAAGCTGCAAATGA
>NC_041382.1:2309160-2324938 GCF_002162155.2 Triticum dicoccoides
TAGCACGCACGTTAGCGCAAGCGCGCCGGTGATGGGGTGCTGCCTGCCTGCCTTCCTTCCTGCCTAGTACCTAGCTGCTGCAAATGGGGGATTGAGTTGCAGCACAGCACAGCAGGCCAGGGATGGGTACCTGTAGAGAATTTTCAATCACAAGACAAGTATAAATGCAGTGCAGGCATCAGGCCAAGAATTTAGAATCACAAGACAAGTATAATTAAGGCACGGAGAGGGAGAGTGGGGAAACATGCATTTATTTGTATGTATACAAACATACAAATAAAAATGGTTAAAAAGATCTACCACGTAGTTTATTTCTCTGTGTGGTCAACCAAACTCAGGCATTGATCCTATTGTGCCACGGAGAGGGGATGGGGGATCTGACCAGCTGCTGTGCGTCGGAGGCCTGCCTTCCTGCCGGTGCCGCCTAGCTAGCTGCAAATCGGGGTTGAGAGAGTCACACCGGGACAGTACAGGAATGGAGGCACTGAAACAGAGCACGGAATGAGAGAGAGATAGAGGCAACTGACCTGCTGTTATCCGGTAGGGTGCGGCTGGTTCAGATCCGGGCGGGAGCCACCGTCGCCGTGGTGACCCGAGTGGGAAGCGGAGTTGCGTCGACCGCGGGAAGCGGAGGCGGCTGCGTTCCCGGACGTGGAGAGCAGAGCAGAGGAGCGCCGGCCGTGGAGAAGACAGACAGCTGACAGCACAACCAGCTCGACAGAGTGAGTGAGTGGAAAAGACTGAGTGAGCGTAGGAGTACTGGTTTAGCACCTCTTGGATCTGGATCGGACGCGCATAACAGTACAAGTATTTTTTTACTTCCATATGTTGGTATTGTTCAACATAACTTGGTATTGTTCCAGGCGCCAAAAAATTTGAATTTCTCAGAAAATTTATAAAAAATACAAAATCATAAACACTATTATGGTCCACCGGAAGGGTTTAGGTCACAAATATATAGGTGGAAAAGTTTCTGGGCCTGTTAAACTACATATAAACAAGAGAAATGTGTATGTGTATCTCTAGATATGAGCTGCTTAGTTTACTTACTTACTACAGTATGATCGTATGATGTGTTCTCAATCTGTATTGGTGATCATCAGGTACGGTTACAAGTCATCAACTGAACTAATCGCTGCCAAGCAAATTAAGCGCGCATCCCGTGTGAGGCAAAACCAAGAGTAAAAACAAGAGTAGCTAGGCAGCGGGTCTCACGCTGGTGGCGTTGCGCGCGGTCTTCAAGGCGCTTGCTGGCACAAGGACAAGCCATGTGAATGAGCTTGGTAAGCGAGTGTTAATTAATCAGCGATTAAACAAAGCTAAGGTGGTACATCTACTTTGCCTGTAAAGCACGAGTGTGAGGCAAAAGCACTAAGCAGCTGCAGAAAGCCAAAATTAGTTCTGCGGTAGTAATAATCAGGGTATCAGCAGCACTTATTGTCACACGGACTAGAAAAGCAAAACAAGGACAAAGGGCTGTCATCAGCTACAAATAACTAGTACTCCCTCGGTAAAGAAATATAAGAGCGTTTAGATCCAATACTAGAAACTACTCCTGTCATCCCAGAATATACTCTGTACCTACCGGGGAGAGACATGGTGGTCTTGTTGAGTATTTCGATTCGTGAGGCCAAGCTTAAGGCTCTGGTTGACAGTTGTTCTACTACCATGTAATCTATATCTATGAGATTTTTACCATTCCATTGAAAACAGAGTAGAGAGAGCACGCTCAAGTTTGTTACAAGACCAAGATCACAGTTGGTTTGGCTGCTGGACGAGCAAGCGAATGGGCTCATTCAGTATCGAGGTCTCTACTGATATACTACTAGTTCTATTGAAGTGAAGGAGCCTCAGTTGTGGCGCCCTTGAACAGGAACAGGTGACCTGCTTGAGCCAAAGATGCGTATGCCCATCTATACGTTGCTCCGACCGGATCTGATCAACCAAACTAATCGCATCCCATCCCATCCCTTGAAGCAAATCCAAGAGTAAGATAAAGACTAGGCTCCGGGTCTTGCGCCGGTGGCGTTGCAGTCTTCAAGGCGCTGGCCCACACAAGCGCACAAGGACATGGCATGTGAACGAGCTTGGTAAGCGAGTGTTAAAGGGCATTGGGCTCTAGCATCTAGACTCAAGTTGATGATATTATACTTGGATTGACAGTAGGCAGTCGCACAAAGCCAAAAAGTAGTTTGTTCTGCAGTAGTAATAATCGGGCTATTAGCAGCACTTCTTGTCACACATATTAGGAAAAAGAAAAAACAAGGACAAGGGGCTGCCATCATCTGCAAATAAACCAGTACCAATCAGTAATACAAACAAGGACGAGGGGGGGTTCCGGTAACCTCCCGATACTCCGGTAAAATCCCGATTTCACCCGGAACACTTCCGATATCCAAACATAGGCTTTCAATATGTCAATCTTTATGTCTCGACCATTTCGAGACTCCTCGTCATGTCCGTGATCACATCCGGGACTCCGAACAACCTTCGGTACATCAAAATGCATAAACTCATAATATAACTGTCATCGTAACCTTAAGCGTGCGGACCCTACGGGTTCGAGAACAATGTAGACATGACCGAGACACGTCTCCGGTCAATAACCAATAGCGGAAACTGGATGCTCATATTGGCTCCTACATATTCTACGAAGATCTTTTATCGGTCAGACCGCATAACAACATACGTTGTTCCCTTTATCATCGGTATGTTACTTGCCCGAGATTCGATCGTCGGTATCCTATACCTAGTTCAATCTCGTTACCGGCAAGTCTCTTTACTCGTACCGTAATGCATGATCCCGTGACCAGACACTTGTATAAGTACCTTTGGAGACACCTGTAGAGCTCCTTTATAATCACCCAGTTACGTTGTGACGTTTGGTAGCACACAAAGTGTTCCTCTGGCAAACGGGAGTTGCATAATCTCATAGTCATAGGAACATGTATAAGTCATGAAGAAAGCAATAGCAACATACTAAATGATCGGGTGCTAAGCTAATGGAATGGGTCATGTCAATCAGATCATTCAACTAATGATGTGATCCTGTTAATCAAATGACAACTCTTTGTCTATGGTTAGGAAACATAACCATCTTTGATTAACAAGCTAGTTTAGTAGAGGCATACTAGTGACACTCTGTTTGTCTATGTATTCACACATGTATTATGTTTCCAGTTAATACAATTCTAGCATGAATAATAAACTTTTATCATGATATAAGGAGATAAATAATAACTTTATTATTGCCTCTAGGGCATATTTCCTTCAGTCTCCCACTTGCAAGAGTCAATAATCTAGATTACACAGTAATGATTCTAACACCCATGGAGCCTTGGTGCTGATCATGTTTTGCTCGTGGAAGAGGCTTAGTCAACGGGTCTGCAACATTCAGATCCGTATGTATATTGCAAATCTCTATGTCTCCCACCTGGACTAGATCCCGGATGGAATTGAAGCGTCTCTTGATGTGCTTGGTTCTTTTGTGAAATCTGGATTCCTTTGCCAAGGCAATTGCACCAGTATTGTCACAAAAGATTTTCATTGGACCCGATGCACTAGGTATGACACCTAGATCGGATACGAACTCCTTCATCCAGACTCCTTCGTTTGCTGCTTCCGAAGCAGCTATGTACTCCGCTTCACATGTAGATCCCACCACGATGCTTTGTTTAGAACTGCACCAACTGACAGCTCCACCGTTTAATGTAAACACGTATCCGGTTTGCGATTTAGAATCGTCTGGATCAGTGTCAAAGCTTGCATCAACGTAACCGTTTACGATGAGCTCTTTGTCACCTCCATATACGAGAAACATATCCTTGGTCCTCTTTAGGTACTTTAGGATGTTCTTGACCGCTGTCCAGTGATCCACTCCTGGATTACTTTGGTACCTCCCTGCTAGACTTATAGCAAGGCACACATCAGGTCTGGTACACAACATTGCATACATGATAGAGCCTATGGCTGAAGCATAGGGAACATCTTTCATCTTCTCTCTATCTTCTGCAGTGGTCGGGCATTGAGTTCGACTCAACTTCACACCTTGTAACACAGGCAAGAACCCTTTCTTTGCTTGATCCATTTTGAACTTCTTCAAAATCTTGTCAAGGTATGTGCTTTGTGAAAGTCCAATTAAGCGTCTCGATCTATCTCTATAGATCTTTATGCCTAATATGTAAGCAGCTTCACCGAGGTCTTTCATTGAAAAACTCTTATTCAAGTATCCCTTTATGCTATCCAGAAATTCTATATCATTTCCAATCAGTAATATGTCATCCACATATAATATCAGAAATGCTACAGACCTCCCACTCACTTTCTTGTAAATACAGGCTTCTCCGAAAGTCTGTATAAAACCAAATGCTTTGATCACACTATCAAAGCGTTTATTCCAACTCCGAGAGGCTTGCACCAGTCCATAAATGGATCGCTGGAGCTTGCTCACTTTGTCAGCTCTCTTTGGATCGACAAAACCTTCCGGTTGCATCATATACAACTCTTCTTCCAGAAATCCATTCAGGAATGCAGTTTTAACATCCATCTGCCAAATTTCATAATCATAAAATGCGGCAATTGCTAACATGATTCGGACAGACTTAAGCATCGCCACGGGTGAGAAGGTCTCATCGTAGTCAATCCCTTGAACTTACCGAAACCCTTTTGCGACAAGTCGAGCTTTGTAGACAGTAATATTACCGTCGGCGTCAGTCTTCTTCTTGAAGATCTATTTATTCTCAATTGCTTGCCGATCATCGGGCAAGTCAACCAAAGTCCATACTTTGTTCTCATACATGGATCCCATCTCAGATTTCATGGCTTCAAGCCACTTTGCGGAATCTGGGCTCACCATCGCTTCTTCATAGTTCGTAGGTTCATCATGATCTAGTAGCATGACTTCCAGAACAGGATTACCATACCACTCTGGTGCGGATCTCACTCTGGTTGATCTACGAGGTTCAGTAGTATCTTGTTCTGAAGTTTCATGATCATTATCATTAGCTTCCTCACTAATTGGTGTAGGTGTCACAAAAACAGTTTTCTGTGATGCACTACTTTCCAATAAGGGAGCAGGTACAGTTACCTCGTCAAGTTCTACTTTCCTCCCACTCACTTCTTTCGAGAGAAACTCCTTCTCTAGAAAGTTTCCGAACTTAGCAACAAAGTCTTGCCTTCGGATCTGTGATAGAAGGTGTATCCAATAGTCTCCTTTGGATATCCTATGAAGACACATTTCTCCGATTTGGGTTCGAGCTTATCAGGTTGAAGCTTTTTCACATAAGCATCGCAGCCCCAAACTTTCAGAAATGACAACTTTGGTTTCTTGCCAAACCATAGTTCATAAGGTGTCATCTCAACGGATTTTGATGGTGCCCTATTTAACGTGAATGCGGCCGTCTCCAAAGCATAACCCCAAAACGATAGCGGTAAATCAGTAAGAGACATCATAGATCGCACCATATCTAGTAAAGTACGATTACGACGTTCGGACACACCATTACGCCGTGGTGTTCCGGGTGGCATGAGTTGCGAAACTATTCCGCATTGTTTCAAATGTACACCAAACTCGTAACTCAAATATTCTCCTCCATGATCAGATCGTAGAAACTTTATTTTCTTGTTACGATGATTTTCAACTTCACTCTGAAATTCTTTGAACTTTTCAAACGTTTCAGACTTATGTTTCATTAAGTAGATATACCCATATCTGCTTAAATCATCTGTGAAGGTGAGAAAATAACGATATCCGCCACGAGCCTCAATATTCATTGGACCACATACATCTGTATGTATGATTTCCAACAAATCTGTTGCTCTCTTCATAGTACCGGAGAACGGAGTTTTAGTCATCTTGCCCATGAGGCACGGTTCGCAAGTACCAAGTGATTCATAATCAAGTGGTTCCAAAAGTCCATCAGTATGGAGTTTCTTCATGCGCTTTACACCGATATGACCTAAATGGCAGTGCCACAAATAAGTTGCACTATCATTATCAACTCTGCATCTTTTGGCTTCAACATTATGAATATGTGTGTTACTACTATCGAGATTCAATAAGAATAGACCACTCTTCAAGGGTGCATGACCATAAAAGATATTACTCATATAAATAGAACAACCATTATTCTCTGATTTAAATGAATAACCGTCTCGCATCAAACAAGATCCAGATATAATGTTCATGCTTAACGCTGGCACCAAATAACAATTATTTAGGTCTAATATTAATCCCGAAGGTAGATGTAGAGGTAGCGTGCCGACCGCGATCACATCGACTTTGGAACCGTTTCCCACGCGCATCGTCACCTCGTCCTTAGCCAATCTTCGCTTAATCCGTAGCCCCTGTTTCGAGTTGCAAATATTAGCAACAGAACCAGTATCAAATACCCAGGTGCTACTGCGAGCATTAGTAAGGTACACATCAATAACATGTATATCACATATACCTTTGTTCACCTTGCCATCCTTCTTATCCGCCAAATACTTGGGGCAGTTCCGCTTCCAGTGACCAGTCTGCTTGCAGTAGAAGCACTCAGTTTCAGGCTTAGGTCCAGACTTGGGTTTCTTCTCTTGAGCAGCAACTTGTTTGCTGTTCTTCTTGAAGTTCCCCTTCTTCTTCCCTTTGCCCTTTTTCTTGAAACTAGTGGTCTTGTTGACCATCAACACTTGATGCTCCTTCTTGATTTCTACCTCCGCAGCTTTCAGCATTGCGAAGAGCTCGGGAATAGTCTTATTCATCCCTTGCATATTATAGTTCATCAAGAAGCTCTTGTAGCTTGGTGGCAGTGATTGGAGAATTCTGTCAATGACGCAATCATCTGGAATATTAACTCCCATCTGAATCAAGTGATTATTATACCCAGACATTTTGAGTATATGCTCACTGACAGAACTGTTCTCCTCCATCTTGCAGCTATAGAACTTATTGGAGACTTCATACCTCTCAATCCGGGCATTTGCTTGAAATATTAACTTCAACTCCTGGAACATCTCATATGCTCCATGACGTTCAAAACGTCGTTGAAGTCCCGGTTCTAAGCCGTAAAGCATGGCACACTGAACTATCGAGTATTCATCAGCTTTGCTCTGCCAGATGTTCACAACATCTGGGGTTGCTCCAGCAGCAGGCCTGGCACCCAGCGGTGCTTCCAGGACGTAATTCTTCTGTGCAGCAATGAGGATAATCCTCAAGTTACGGACCCAGTCCGTGTAATTGCTACCATCATCTTTCAACTTTGCTTTCTCAAGGAACGCATTAAAATTCAACAGAACAACAGCACGGGCCATTTATCTACAATCATACATAAACAAGCAAGATACTATCAGGTACTAAGTTCATGATAAATTTAGGTTCAATTAATCATATTACTTAAAGAACTCCCACTTAGATAGACATCCCTCTAATCCTCTAAGTGATTACGTGATCCAAATCAACTAAACCATGTCCGATCATCACGTGAGATGGAGTAGTTTCATTGGTGAACATCACTATGTTGATCATATCTACTATATGATTCACGCTCGACCTTTCGGTCTCCGTGTTCCGAGGCCATATCTGTATATGCTTGGCTCGTCAAGTATAACCTGAGTATTCCGCGTGTGCAACTGTTTTGCACCCGTTGTATTTGAACGTAGAGCCTATCACACCCGATCATCACGTGGTGTCTCAGCATGAAGAACTTTCGCAACGGTGCATACTCAGGGAGAACACTCCTTGATAATTTAGTGAGAGATCATCTTATAATGCTACCGTCAATCAAAGCAAGATAAGTCCCACCTCTCCTCCCTCCGGCGCCCTAGGCTCTCCGGCGATCTTCCTCCTCAGCCAGTAAATTTGGTTTTCTCTCCACCCATCTTCTCCGGCGCTCTCTGATCTACCACCCTATACCCATCTCACATGGGTTCTCATGGTGGATCCACCTTGGATCTGGATTTCTCCAAAGGAGTGGCTTTTGCGGACGAGGTTTTTAGATCTTCTGGGAAAACCATTCATCCCTCGGATGACACGAATCATTTTATTATGGTTGTGTCTTTTAGCAGACATAGATTCCGTCTTGATGAGGATTCGGTGGCGGCGGCATTGGAATGTGCAACTGGAGGATCTGCAATCGATCTATCGGTGCAACTCATTGCGGACAAGGTATTCTCATTTATGGTATCTTGCAAACGTGTTGGCATGTTTATTCTCCATTTGCGATCTTTCGCGTGCCCGCAATTCAAATGTTACTTTCATTTGTGGGGAAATGGCGGCCCTAATTGGAAACGTGAATTTACTATTTGGAAGAAAGAGGGTGATGCGGAGTGGATTATCATCAGTCCCTCTAAGAGGCGTGCTTCTATTGGTTTGCTTGCTATGCATAAGCCTCCTTCCAAATCTGCATTACGTTTGGGTTCTAGGCCTCTGAGGAACATTTCTTTCGCTACTTTCCAACAGTACGATGCCTGCAAGGGATACTCTTATCCTACTTCGCCAGGTCTTGTTGATCTGGTTTCAGATGCTGGGTACGCTTTGCTTCCTCGTGAGAGAGACATCGTGCCTCCACCGCCGGTGACTAAACTCCAATGGACGGTGGCAGAACCACCCATTATTTTCGGAACAGTCAACGTCCAAGCTATTTCCTCGGCTGGGATTTCTAATCCAGCCATTTCAGACGTGAATCTGCATGTGCATGGGAAGGAACGGGCTGGTCCGGCTGCGGCCCAGGTGACCTCTTCAGCCCAGCTTAATACCCAGCCCCAGGAGGTTTCCCCGGTCTAGTTTGATTTGGCCCAAGCTGCATCCGGATCTCAATCTACCCCTCCACCTGTTATTGGAAATGAGGAGTTTATTACTCCGAGGGCATTGGAATCACCTGTTGATTATGACAGATTTAATGATTTTGTGGATGACATGATTTTCAAAGTTTGGAAATGTCAAAATTGTTTGTCCATGAGGCATTTATCCAGCGCGTGCACTAGCAAGGTTAGGTGCCGTAGATGCTTTCGGTTGGGGCACCAGGCAAAGGGCTATTCCGATTCTAGTCTATCTCCCTCTTACAGGTGGGTCCCACGGAGCAAATCCACCGTATCTAACCAGTCTGCTAGTTTATCGGAGCGGGACTCCTTGATTTCTCCCATAGCTAGCCCGGAGGGGTCTATGCCCAGTCCTATCAAGCCTGCCACCCCATCCATCCCACCATTGCCAGTTGAGCCACCGCCCACAACGCCTCTGCCGCCCACCTCACCACCGCCCTCAATCGTCTCGACTCCGGCTTTGGATCACCCCTCCCCAGCTCCGGCAATGGCCAACTTTCCGCTGGACCCGATGGATTTCCTCCCGCATGGCTTCGACATCATTGATGGAGGGGAGCTGCGCCTGCCTCGCACTTTCTTTGCGCCGGCGGTGGCTCCAGATCGACAGCATGAGGAGTATGCCATCGCCATTGTCGAGCCGGCTCCGCTACCTGAAGAAGTTGCCATCTTCCGGAACATGGTCAGTGATTTTGTCGTCAATAATCTGCAGAGAGCTGTGTTGGATGCCCAGCCGTGGATCCAAGGGGTTGGTTTGTTTAGATTGCGTAGTGCTCTGGCCCGCCAAGCATTAGTTGATCATCCTCCTTTCAACTTGGGCAACGATAGATTTGTCAGGTTTATTCCGCATGATGAAGGTATCAACTACAGAGCTGCACAGGGTTTTAGAAGGGGATGGGTTATGCTGCTAGGCGTTCCTTTGGACTATAGGCGCTCTCAATATCTTGCAGATGTTATCAGTACTTTTGGTCGCTTCCACCATTGGCACCAGGATGATCCGATGATGGTCCGATCATTGGTCTATGTGTCTTTTCCTGCACCGACTATGGTTCCGAGATCAGTG
Source organism: Triticum dicoccoides (assembly GCF_002162155.2). NCBI lineage: Eukaryota > Viridiplantae > Streptophyta > Magnoliopsida > Poales > Poaceae > Triticum > Triticum dicoccoides. The sequence continues at coordinate 2,319,017 of NC_041382.1, forward strand.
ACATACAGAGAATTTGCAAACTTTGGAGGGGTTCGGATCTCTTGGTCTGCACCAGTTTATATTCTATCTGCGGACTTTGCTGATATCCTACCTGCTGATGAGGACCCAATGCCCTTCAATGGCAATCCCCACCCTCTCCCTGGCAACATGCAGTTCAACAACCATAACTGGGTCTTGCCTGAGTTCCCAGAACTGGGCTGGAACGATGTGCCTGCACCTGACAGTGGGCAGCCACAGAATGAGCCCCCACAGTTTCAGGAAGTTCTGCAGCAGGATAATGTTGAGGAAGTTCAGTCTCAGGAATCCATCATGCTCCAGCTGTCTGAGGATTCAGTTAACAATGTGAATGATGCTGCTGAAATGGCTGTTCTCCAACACCCAATGGGACTGCAGCAGCCTCCTTTGATGATCGGACAAGTACTAACTACTTTTGGGCCTGTTCTGCCCCCTGTCATGCAGTGGAAACGTACTTTTGAGAAGGTACTGCCGCTTATGGGGATCTCTGATATCCCAAAGTTTGGCTTCCGATCTGATCTTGGTGCTTGTCTGAACAAGCAGTCCTGGGCGACTCTTTTCAACACTCCATCCCCAAAATTACAACTTCTCCCTGCACCTGTTTCTGTGACTCAGTCTATGGAAGTGACACCTGTTAAACGGCCGGTAGCTCGAACTCTTTGTTTTGATGATATTGATGAACCTGTTGCTGAAGCATTTGAGTTTACGGCTGTTTCTAAAGTTACTCTGAAGCGTGGGAGAAAGCTCAAGGCCTCTCGAGTTATGGTGGATTCTGAGGTCAGGCGCAGTGCTCGTCTTAGTGCGATGCGTGATGGATATCGTCAGGTAACTTCTGGCACATCTTCTAGGAGGCCACACACACTGAAGAAGCGCAAATCTATGCCTTCCCAGCCTGAGGAAGACCCTACAGTGCCTCCTTTGATGGCCATAGTCGATCTTCAGCGAATTGGTACTCGTCTTCGCATCGCGCCGGAGAAGATCACGACGGATAAGCTTGCAGCTAATCCTACCCGCTCCAACAAAAGTGCAAGTTCAGATGATTAGTTGCTTCATCCAGGGTTTAGGTCCATGGCGTACCATAATCGCCATTTATCTGTTCTTACCTGTTTGGAACATTGTTGTTTTCGTCTGTTTAGTGGGTTGTAGGCCATTGCGTGGCTTACTTTTAATTGTGTGCTCTTTTGGTTTGTAATGAATCAAACTTCGTTTAGAGAGTGGAAAGTACTTTGTTGGAATATTAGGGGTTTGAATTCTGAAGCGTGTCAGCTCGCTGTTAGGCAAAAGATCAATGAAAGTGGGTGCTCTGTTGTTTGCCTCCAAGAAACCAAATGCATGCATATTGATCAACGCTTCATTAGGAAATTATGTCCTCGACGTTTTGATAACTTTGTTTATGTGCCATCGGTTGGGGCATCAGCTGGTATGGTGGTCATATGGAATTCATCCTTCTTCACAGGCAATTTAATTGAGGCTAAGTCATTTGGTATTATTATGAAGTTTCAATCTAAGCATACATCAGAGACTTGGTCTCTTGTCTCAATTTATGGTCCGTGTCAAGGACCGGCGCGTGATGATTTTGTACAGTGGTTATATAATCTGGATATTCATTTTGAGGACAATTGGCTGCTTTTAGGCGATTTCAACTTTATGCGATCGTTTGAGAACCGAAATCAGCCAGGTGGTGATGTGAATGACATCTTTTTGTTTAACGAAATAATTGGTCATTTGGGTCTTGTTGAGCTGCCAATCAAGGGCCGTCAGTACACATGGTCTAATATGCAAACCACACCTCTGCTAGAACAAATTGATTGGTTTTTTACATCTGTGGCCTGGACACATGATCACCCCAACACAATGGTCCTACCGCTTGCGCGCACTATCTCTGATCATGTTCCGTGTGTGGTTTCCATTGCCACTTGTATTCCCAAGGCAAAAGTTTTTCGCTTTGAAAACTATTGGGTTGATCTGCCTGGTTTTATGGATTGTGTATCTGAGGTTTGGAACAGACCTGTGTTTAGATCTTCAACTGCCTTAACCATTTCTACTAAATTCAAAACTCTTCGTTATGCTCTTAAGAAATGGCATCTCAACCTATCCACAGTCAAGGCTCTCATTGCGGATTGCAACAAAGTAATCCTATTTTTGGATAATATTGAGGAATTTAGGCCCTTGAGTTGGCCGGAGTTCAATTTTCACAAGATTGTCAAATTACATCTTGAAGATATCTTGCACTGGCAGTTCATTTATTGGAAGCAACGTTGCATGATCAGAAATATCAAAGTTGGTGAGGAAAATTCAAAAAATTTCCATGCTATGGCAACGGAAAGGTATCGGAGAAACACCATTTCCTCGATCAAATCTGTGGATGGGGAGGTGATTTCTGACCATCAACAGTTAGCAGGGATGTTTTGGTCTGACTTCAATAGTAGAATGGGCCAGGCAAAAGGTATTCAAATGGGTTTCGACCTTGACACATTAATTACGCGGATTGATGGTCTGGAGAATTTGTCCTTGCCTTTCACGGACTCCGAGGTGGATACGGTGATTAAGAACATGCCTTCTGACCGTGCTCCGGGCCCTGATGGGTTTACTGGTCTTTTTCTCAAGAAATGCTGGAATATTCTAAAGCCAGATTTTATGAAGCTGGTCAAGGAATTTTATGAGGGAAAGTGTGACCTGGAGTGTCTAAATACATCTCTCATTACCCTCATTCCCAAGAAGTTGAGCCCGGAGTATATTGGTGATTTTAGGCCCATTTCGTTGACAAATACTTGCCTCAAGTTTTTAACTAAACTTTTGGCAAATCGTTTACAAAGTGTGATCTTAAAATGTATTCACCACAATCAATATGGGTTTCTTCGCTGTAGATCCATTCAAGATTGTCTCGCATGGTGTTTTGAATATATCCATCAGTGCAAGGCATCCAAAAGGCCTATAATCCTACTCAAGTTGGATTTCACGAAGGCGTTTGATACCATCGAGCACGAGCTGATTCTCAGGATCCTGAAATGTAAGGGTTTTGATGATCGCTGGACAGGTTGGATTGAGAGCATCTTGTCCTCTGGATCCTCTTCGGTTCTTTTAAATGGTGTGCCTGGTAGTCATTTTGTCTGTCGTTCGGGTGTGCGTCAAGGAGACCCATTATCCCCTTTGTTATTTGTGATTGCTGTGGATTTATTGCAGTCTGTGGTTAATGAGATGTGTGCAAGGAACATTCTCACACTGCCCATACCAACCTCTTCACGGGACTATCCGATTGTGCAATACGCTGATGACACATTAATTGTCCTTCCTGCGGTGGACAGCCAGCTCATTGCTTTCAAGGATATGCTTGAGACCTTTGCTAAGTCTACGGGTTTGCAGGTTAACTTTAGTAAATCCTCATTAATCCCAATGAATATATCAGATGAGGAGGGTAAACGTGTGGCTGCTTTGCTTGGGTGTGATGTTGGCTCCATGCCATTTACTTACCTGGGATTGCCAATGGGTACTAGTAGACCCACAATTTATGACCTGCTTCCCTTAGTGGACCGCATAGAGAGAAGATTGTCTGCCTCCTCTTGTCTGTTGAACCAGGGCAGCCGGCTACAGCTCTTGAAATCTGTTCTTTCATCCATGCCAATATATTTCTTGTGCACTCTCTCATTACCTAAAGGAATTTTGAAGCAGATTGAACGCATCATGCGGCAATGTTTGTGGCGAGGTAACTCTGATACACCAAGACAATCATTGGCAGCTTGGGAGTTAGTATGTCGGCCCAAGAGCCATGGAGGACTTGGGGTTCTGGACCTGGGCATACAAAATGATGCCTTGTTGATCAAGCATCTCTTCAAAAAAATTAACAAGTTGGATGTACCTTGGGTTTCTCTTATCTGGGACACATATTATGCTGCTGCACCGCCCCAAGTAACTCGAAGTTGTGGTTCTTTTTGGTGGCGTGACGTGATGAAGCTGTATGATAAATTTTGTAAATTGGCTGTCCCTCACGCGCGCTCCGGAGACTCGGTGGTTTTTTGGCTGGATCGGTGGCAATTTAATAACGAGGTGGTTATCATGCAACAACGTTTCCCGAGGCTCCACTCTTTTGTGATTGATGACACGCTTACCATTAAGGATGTGATGGAGCTGCCTGACCCCACCGACAATTTTCACCTGCCTCTATCAGTTGAAGCTTTTGAGGAATTCAACCAGCTTCAGGCTTTAATGCCTCTGATCAATTTGCATGAGGGAGTTAATGATGTCTGGAAATGGCCTTCAAGGACTGGGGGTTATTGATCCAGGATCTACTATCTGTTTTGTTTTTCCGAAGTTGTGGTTGACCCCATATTTGGGTGGATCTGGAAATGTTCTTGCACTCTCAAGCTCAAGGTGTTTGGCTGGCTCCTTCTGATGGATCGTGTAAACACTAGGGATATGATGCAGCGACGACATTGGATTATTCAGGATGGTACATGTGCTATGTGCTTCTCAGGTTTGCATGAAGATAGAGCTCATCTCTTCTTTGCTTGCAACTTTAGCCAACGTGTCTGGAATTATTTGGGCATCTCATGGAGTGTTCACCCTAACCAGAATACTTTTGAAATGGCTTGCGCGGCCAGGAAGGAATTTGGTCAGCCTTTTTTCACTGAGGTAGTCTTTACGGATACTTGGAATATTTGGACCCAAAGGAATGGTAGGATCTTCAGAAATGAGTTGCCCACTTTCAGATCTTGGAGGAGGAATTTTATTCATGATATTTCTCTTTTAGCTCATAGAATCAAGTGTAAATATAGAGATAGACTAACCTCTTGGATAGCTTCCCTTCCCTAATCTCTCTCTGTAAGTAGCCTTTCTTTGCTCTTTGTAATTTTGTACAGCGTACCTATTGTTTTTAATAAAGGGCTGTGAGGCTGTTGCCTTGCAGTATATAGTCAAAAAAGCAAGATAAGATGCATAAAAGATAAACATCACATGCAATCAATATAAGTGATATGATATGGCCATCATCATCTTGTGCTTGTGATCTCCATCTCCGAAGCACCGTCATGATCACCATCGTCACCGGCGCGACACCTTGATCTCCATCGTAGCATCGTTGTCGTCTCGCCAATCTTATGCTTCCACGACTATCGCTACCGCTTAGTGATAAAGTAAAGTATTACAGCGCGATTGCATTGCATACAATAAAGCGACAACCATATGGCTCCTGCCAGTTGCCGATAACTCGGTTACAAAACATGATCATCTCATACAATAAAATTTAGCATCATGTCTTGACAATATCACATCACAACATGCCCTGCAAAAACAAGTTAGACGTCCTCTACTTTGTTGTTGCATGTTTTACGTGGCTGCTACGGGCTTAAGCAAGAACCAATCTTACCTACGCATCAAAAACCACAACGATAGTTTGTCAAGTTGGTGTTGTTTTAACCTTCGCAAGGACCGGGCATAGCCACACTCGGTTCAACTAAAGTTGGAGAAACTGTCACCCGCAAGCCACCTATGTGCAAAGCACGTCGGGAGAACCGGTCTCGGGTAAGCGTACGCGTAATGTCGGTCCGGGCCGCTTCGTCCAACAATACCGCCGAACCAAAGTATGACATGCTGGTAAGCAGTATGACTTATATCGCCCACAACTCACTTGTGTTCTACTCGTGCATATAACATCAACATATAAAACCTAGGCTCGGATGCCACTGTTGGGTTTCGTAGTAATTTCAAAATTTTCCCTACGCTCACGCAAGATCATGGTGATGCATAGCAATGAGGGGGGGGGGGAGTATGATCTACGTATCTTGGTAGATCGACAACGGAAGCGTTTGGTTGATGTAGTCGTACGTCTTCACGGCCCGACCGATCAAGCACCGAAACTACGACACCTCCGAGTTCTAGCACACGTTCAGCTCGATGACGATCCCCGGATTC
>NC_041382.1:2325634-2339969 GCF_002162155.2 Triticum dicoccoides
CCACAACTCACTTGTGTTCTACTCGTGCATATAACATCAACATATAAAACCTAGGCTCGGATGCCACTGTTGGGTTTCGTAGTAATTTCAAAATTTTCCCTACGCTCACGCAAGATCATGGTGATGCATAGCAATGAGGGGGGGGGGGGAGTATGATCTACGTATCTTGGTAGATCGACAACGGAAGCGTTTGGTTGATGTAGTCGTACGTCTTCACGGCCCGACCGATCAAGCACCGAAACTACGACACCTCCGAGTTCTAGCACACGTTCAGCTCGATGACGATCCCCGGATTCCGATCCAGCAAAGTGTCGGGGAAGAGTTCCGTCAGCACGACGGCGTGGTGACAATCTTGATGTACTACCGCCGCAGGGCTTCGCCTAAGCACCGCTACAATATTATCGAGGACTATGGTGGAAGGGGGCACCGCACACGGCTAAGAGTATGATCACGTGGATCAACTTGTGTTTCTCTGGGGTGCCCCTGCCTCCGTATATAAAGGTTCAAGAGGGGGAGGCCGGCCGGCCATCATAGGGCGCGCCAGGAGGAGTCCTACTCCCTCCGGGAGTAGGACTTCTCCCCCAATCCTAGTTGGAATAGGATTCGCGAGGTGGGAAAAGAGAGAGAGAGAAGGAGGGAGGCGCCGGCCCCCTCTCTCCTTGTCCTATTCGGACTAGGGGGGAGGGGCGCGCGGCCCAGCCCTAGCTGCCTCTCCTCTTCTTCCACTAAGGCCCATTAAGGCCCATATAGCTCCCGGGGGGTTCCGGTAACCTCCCGGTACTCCGGTAAAATCCCGATTTCACCCTGAACACTTCCGATATCCAAACATAGGCTTCCAATATATCAATCTTTATGTCTCGACCATTTAGAGACTCCTCGTCATGTCCGTGATCACATCCGGGACTCCGAACAACCTTCGGTACATCAAAATGCATAAACTCATAATATAACTATCATCGTAACCTTAAGCGTGCGGACCCTATAGGTTCGAGAACAATGTAGACATGACCGAGACACGTCTCCGGTCAATAACCAATAGCGGAACCTGGATGCTCATATTGGCTCCTACATATTCTACGAAGATCTTTTATCGGTCAGACCGCATAACAACATACGTTGTTCCCTTTGTCATCGGTATGTTACTTGCCCGAGATTCGATCGTCGATATCCTATACCTAGTTCAATATCGTTACCGGCAAGTCTCTTTACATGTTCTGTAATACATCATCCCGCAACTAACTCATTAGTTGCAATGCTTGCAAGGCTTAAGTGATGTGCATTACCGAGAGGGCCCAGAGATACCTCTCCGACAATCGGAGTGACAAATCCTAATCTCGAAATATGCCAACTCAACATGTACCTTTGGAGACACCTGTAGAGCTCCTTTATAATCACCCAGTTACGTTGTGACGTTTGGTAGCACACAAAGTGTTCCTCTGGCAAACGGGAGTTGCATAATCTCATAGTCATAGGAACATGTATAAGTCATGAAGAAAGCAATAGCAACATACTAAATGATCGGGTGCTAAGCTAATGGAATGGGTCATGTCAATCAGATCATTCAACTAATGATGTGATCCTGTTAATCAAATGACAACTCTTTGTCTATGGTTAGGAAACATAACCATCTTTGATTAACAATCTAGTCTAGTAGAGGCATACTAGTGACACTCTGTTTGTCTATGTATTCACACATGTATTATGTTTCCATTAATACAATTCTAGCATGAATAATAAACTTTTATCATGATATAAGGAGATAAATAATAACTTTATTATTGCCTCTAGGGCATATTTCCTTCACTGCCGCCGCTGTGCACGGAGTTGCGGTGGGGGCAAAAGAATTTCAGTGCTTAGCCGAGAACCCGCATTAGGATGCAGGTCAAACAAGAGCAAACTATTTCGAAAGTGATATAATTTATTGGTTAATATAATATACTTAGACCTTACACAAATGAACTGGCCACAATGCAGATAGGACTTGATCATTCAGTTCAACAATAAACCACAAAACATACTTAAAATTCATCACAAATCTCCTTCAGCTTCTTGATCTTATCAACGTACCCATGTTTCTGTTTGAGAAAATCTGCAATAATATACTCCAGTTTTTTCTTCTCTTGCTTCAGCTGGTCCCTCTCTCTCATCACTTGGTCTCTCTCTAGCACCACCCGGTCCCGGTCTTTCTCAGCCTTTACCCTCAGGACCTGATGTAGATTGGCACAACCATGGTCTGCCATCTTATTCTTCTCCAGCTCCTCTTTGAGAGCGCTAAGTGACAATCTTGCATTGCCCAACTGCGTGAGAGAATCCTCCTTATCGGCCACTAGTTTAGCAAAGTCCATTTTTAAAAATCTCAGCTCTTCCTCCGTCCTCCTCTTTTCTCCAATTAACATGCATTTGTCTTCAGCTTTCTTAATATTCTGTCTCAACTTCTCGTCATACATGCTCCACAGTTCTCTCAGGCAGAACTTCATAGCCACTGACCACTCCGGGTCTACCCATTCCACATAGTTACATTTCACTTCTTCCTACAGTATGAAAAAAAATATGGTCTCAATCATATATGCACAAATGCAATACAATTACATGCAATGCACTAAAAATATGGTCTCAATCATATAAACACAAAATGTAGCATGCAATGATATAGAAAACATAAATACAAGTATATGCTATTAGGCCCCAATTAACTACAAGTATATGCTATTATATGCTAAAACAAATATTAGACCATGAAAAAGACAACATAAATACGAAATTTGTAAATGCACAAATTAATTGAAATTGTATGCAATTTTGGCAGATCAATGGATTACCGCGAAGTAAGTCGAGCACGAGGTAATGTAAACATATATTTACAGTACGGAACAACATACCTTCTGACCACAGGCAAGAAAACGTCTGCCAGTGTCCAAGGAATCAAAAGCAACTAGCCTGACGCAAGGTTCTCAATGCAGACAACGAGAAGGCAGATCGTGAGCAATGCCACTCCATTCATAGCACGGGATAGTCATAGGAAGCTAAACGAAACAACAGAGATAATGCACAAATCAACGCCCTGCGTTAAATACCGGAAATGAAGAACCCTAACCCTAAGCCGAGCACTATCTGGAGATTATATAGTAGGAGCGTACCTGCAGGCTAGTCACGGATTCACCATCCGAAGAAGAGCTCGACTCGTCGCTCCATGAAACCATGGCGTAGCATGACCGGCGGCAAGACGTGGATCGGTGGCGGCGGCGGCGGCGGTCGCAGTGGATAGATAGAACGCGCGTGGAGATCACGAGGGAAGAACCGCCCCGACCAGGTGGCCAGCGCGGCCCATTTAAACGGGCTGTAATGAAAATAAAAATTGTTAAATGGGCTCGGCAACGGAGCGGCCGTGTGTCGCGCCGTCTAACGGCATCCGTCACCCCCCCTCCACGTCATCGCGACAAGCGGCCCGAGTTACACTACAAGCCCTAAAATGGTGGGTTTTTCTTTTCTTTATGAGGTGACAATGGTGGGTTTTTGGTACGAAGTCTATACTATAGACCAACGTGAGCTGGTATCTTCCATATCTAAATGGTGCTAAACCAAAGGAGTGAAAACTAATAATTATTACCACACATAATTACATCTTCTATATCTAAACAACTAGCCACCACTAACCTATTTCTCTTAACATGCAAGTTTGCCACCTCGTCATTCAACATGTATGGAGAAAGGTCCACTACAACATGCAAACAAAAGATTCCCGCAACAACATATACATGTTACACGTAACCATTTCTCTATGAATATATTGCAAAACATTCCCGCAACAACATGCCGGGTATCGTCTAGTTTTCTAATATAATATAATTTGAGTGGACAACACAAAAGATGACATCATTACAATGGCTAAAATGCTATCCATTTTCCATGATTAAATTCCCTAGTGACCGCCTCCTGTTTAGTCCATATATGCTACAAGCACTATCTCAAGGTACTGGCCTCTTGCAATATTATATATCATGTATCATGTATGCAGTAACACATTGTAAACATGTGACGCCCGGATAATCAAGCTACAGTAACCCTCTACTAACGATGCCACGTCACCTCCATTTCGGTTACTAACCTCGCGTTAGTTCGAAATCGATTCAAATCCAAATTCAAAATCAAACAAATAATAAAAGTTTTCCAATCTTAAAACTAAAATGTTTGGAGAGAGCCAAATAATGCATAAGTAATATTGGTGAAGAAACCAACCTCTTTGAAAGTGTTTGATTCCTAAAGTAAATAAAATAGTAGCAAAACAATTAATCAAATGCTTTTTACAATTAATAAATTATTAAACTATTTTATCTAGTTGCCCAAACTTAGGTGGCCGTAGTATAATCATTTAGACCAAATTAGGGACTACTTTTATAAGTCATAAATCTAAAATAAAAGTGAAACTAAAGGTAACAGAAAAATAAATAAAAGAATAAAAACAGAAGACAAAACAAATACAAAAGGAAAAAAAACAGGACCCTCCCCCCGCTGGGCCAAGTGGCCCAGCCGGCCTCAACCGCTCAAACGGGCCGACCCACCCCGGCCCAGCCGCTCCCTATAACCCCGTGAGCCACCCCGAAACCCTAGCCCAATCCCACTCTCCACTCCTCCCCACGATCCCCTTCTCTCACTCGTCTGGATCGGGATCGAGGCGACCTTGCCCTCGCCCCATCGCCCCTGGCGCACGATCCCCTCTCCTCCCTCAGTCCCCCTCGATCCGGATCGGGCTCCGACCCTGGTGCCCCGCTGCTCGCCTCGCCGTCGGTGTTCCCCGACACCGCTCGTCGTCTCCGGCGTCGCCCACGCCCGATGCAAGCCGCAGCCGGCGCCGCCCCGCTCGGACTTCTCCGCGCCCCTCCTCTCCGTCGCCGACTCGGCCCCGATCTCACCACCTCGACGACGTCGATTGCCGGATCCCGCTTCCTCGCCGTACCTCCTCCTCTACGTTGCCGTCGTCCCCGTCCTCCACAACGGCTCCCTCGAGCCTCGCCGCCCCCTGGTCTCTACTCGAATGTGAGGGCCGCCTTCCCTCTCTTCCCTCTCTGTCCAGCGCCGCCTCCCATTCGTCCCCGCGTGCTAGCACGAGACGCTCCGCCCCTGACCCCCCTTCGTGGCCGCGCTGTACGCGCGCCGCCCTGCGCCCCCGTCCACGGCCACGAACGGCCAACCATCCCCCGCTGCGCCCGGCGCTCGCGCCCATCAGGCACCTACGGCCTTGTCCGCCTCACGCCCCCAATGGCCGCTCATTGGCTCCCTGAACCGCCGCCCCTTTCCATCCCACGGCGGTCCTGTTGCTGTGCCGCATCGGCGTGCAGCCCCGGCCCCCTGCGCGGCAGCTGCCGCTCGTCGTGGTGGCCGCCAGCACCCATCGCCGTTTCCCCACCGTCGATCTGGGCGGGTGCCCAGCACCCGCTCCAGGTGCCCGTCGGCCCGACCAGCTGTGGCCTCTGTGCCATTGACCCGAGGGGCCCAGCCCACATAACGTTCTAACAAAAAAAATAAAAGGAAATAATAAATAAATAATAATAATTAAAATATTAATTGATTAATTAAAGAATTAATTAACTTAATTAATCCTGATTAAATTAATCTAATCACTAGTTAACTTAATTAAACTCTGATTAGCCTGTTCAGTCAATGACATGCGGCCCCCACACGTCAGTTTGACCCAGTCAACGCCCTGTTGACTGCTGACATCATGCTGACATCAGCAATCACTGTTTTGGATAGTGTTGCATTAAAATAATTAAATAAATCCTGAAAATGATTTAAATCTTTTAAAATTAATAGAGAATAAACCGTTGCTCAGATGAAAATACTTTCTACATGAAAGTTGCTCAGAACGACGAGACGAATCCGGATACGCAGTCCGTTCGTCCGCCACACACCCCTAACCTATCGAACCCGCAACTTTCCCCCTCCGGCTCTTCTGCCTGAAAACACGGAACTCCGGGAATACTTCCCGGATGTTTCCCCCTTTCACCGGTATCACATAATACCGCGTTAGGACATACCTAGCACCGTGTATTGCCGCGTCTTGCTTTGTGTTGCATTTGATTGCTCTGTTATTTATTGTGTTCCCCCTCCGTTACTCCTTTCCGGTAGACTCCGAGACCGCTGCCGATGTCCATGTGTTCGACTACATCGAAGATGACCCCCTCCTTGCCAGAGCAACCAGGCAAGCCCCCCCTTGATCACCAGATATCGCCTATTCTACTCTATACTGCTTGCATTAGAGTAGTGTAGCATGTTACTGCTTTCTGTTATACCTATCCTGATGCATAGCCTGTCCTTGATACTACTGTTGTTACCTTTACCTGCAATCCTATATGCTTAGTATAGGATGCTAGTATATTCATCTGTGGCCCTACATTCTTGTCCGTCTGCCGTGCTATACTATCGGGCCGTGATCACTCGGGAGGTGATCACGGGTATATACTATATACTTTATACATGATACATGTGGAGACTAAAGACGGGTCGGCTGGTGGAGCACCCGCGAGTGGATCTTTGTGGCGGAGCAACAGGGCAGGTTGAGACCGCCTAGGAGAGAGGTGGGCCTGGCCCTGTTCAGCGTTCGCGGATATTTAACACGCTTAACGAGATCTTGGTATTTGATCTGAGTTGGCTACGAGCCTATACGCACTAACCATCTACGCGGGAGTAGTTATGGGTATCCCGACGTCGTGGTATCAGCCGAAGCACTTCGTGACGCCAGCGACTGAGTAGCGCGCGCCGGATTGGAACGTAAGCCTGCTCTTGTATTAAGGGGGCTAGTTCTACTTTCGGCCGCGTACGCAACGTGCAGGTGTGCTATGGGCGATGGGCCCAGACCCCTGTGCGCTTAGGTTTAGACCGGCGTGCTGGCCTCTCTGTTGAGCCTAGGTGGGGCTGCGACGTGTTGATCTTCCGCGGCCGGGCATGACCCAGGAAAGTGTGTTCGGCCAAATGGGATCAAGCGTGCTGGGTAAGTTGGTGCACCCCTGCAGGGAAGTTAATCTATTCGAATAGCCGTGATCTTCGGTAACAGGACGACTTGGAGTTGTACCTTGACCTTATGACAACTAGAACCGGATACTTAATAAAACACACCCTTCCAAGTTCCACAGACAACCCGGTGATCGCTTTTCCATAGGGCGACGAGGGGAGGATCGCCGGGTAGGATTATGCTATGCGATGCTACCAGAGATGCTACTTGGAGGACTTTAATCTACTCTCTTCTACATGCTGCAAGACGGAGGCTGCCAGAAGCGTAGTCTTCGATAGGACTAGCTATCCCCCTCTTATTCTGGCATTCTGCAGTTCAGTCCACCGATATGGCCTCCTTACACATATACCCATGCATATGTAGTGTAGTTCCTTGCTTGCGAGTACTTTGGATGAGTACTCACGGTTGCTTTCTCCCCCTTTTTCCCTCTTTCCTTTCTTTCTGGTTGTCGCAACCAGATGCTGGAGTCCAGGAGCCAGACGTCGCCGTCAATGACGACTACTACACTGGAGGTGCCTACTACTACGTGCAGGCCGCTGACGACGACCAAGAGTAGTTAGGAGGATCCCAGGCAGGAGGCCTGCGCCTTTTTCAATCTGTATCCTAGTTTGTGCTAGCCTTCTTAAGGCAAACTTGTTTAACTTATGTCTGTACTCAGATATTGTTGCTTCCGCTGACTCGTCTATGATCGAGCACTTGTATTCGAGCCCTCGAGGCCCCTGGCTTGTATTATGATGCTTGTATGACTTATTTATGCTGTAGAGTTGTGTTGTGATATCTTCCCGTGAGTCCCTGATCTTGATCATACACATTTGCGTGCATGATTAGTGTACGATTGAATCGGGGGCGTCACAAGTTGGTATCAGAGCCGACTGCCTGTAGGAATCCCCCTTCCAACTCCTTGGCCGAAGTCGAGTCTAGACATTGCAAAACTTTTACTAACATGGCTGTGTGTCTTATGGGCACACGTCGCCATTGGGTGGTAGTAGGATCTTTTACTCCTCGACCTTTACTCTGGGACTCTGATCTCTCCTCTATTTAGATTAAATGAAGTTTACTAAATCTAACAATAGGATCTCGTTACACTTTCACCCGGAGAGCCCCTTGTTACTGATGATCGTCTGCTGCACCAGATGACCCTGAAGATACTCTCCGCTGTTAACCCGAGAACTTGTGTTCATCGCGTTTGCAATTCCCCTTCCACCGCAAACCCTTATGGATAACTACTTGCAGTTGTTATTCTTACATTCATCCCCAGTTGGTCTTGTTATTACAAGATAACCTGAAAAACTCGACGTTGTTTCGATAATCCTTTGAGCTTACTGCCTTGCTGTTCTTTGTCACCTGAATACCCCTACGGTTAATTATTGCACTTATCGAGTATCCGCTCATCCCCAGTTGTTCATGAGTTTCACAAAAGTCTTCAAAATACTATTCGATCTTCCGAAAATCCTATGGAGCCTTTGGCTCTTGAAATTCTTGCTTGCTCGCATTATGGTTAATCCCATAAGTCTCGTAGTCTTATTGACATTCCTTGTCATTACCATTTTAGGTCTATTGACTCAATATGTTTGCGCATACGCGCAATCATCACTGATCCTTATAAATTACCTTTCCGGCTGAGCTGCCATTCTTTTAACTGGAATTGGTTCTCGACCAGTCCAATTGTCGTTGATTGTATCCCTAATTCTATTCAGCTTATCCATTCTTGATCAGAGCATTTGCTCCTGATCCCTTGATTTGAAAATCATAATTACTTTGCTAATTAAGCGTTGAACTATTCAGCTGTTCTATAAACCGAGGCATTTGCAATCTTTCTTCCTCTGATTGGGTATTGATACTCATATCAGCCCCATTTTGGATCGCCATATCCACTGTTGGATTTTATCTGACAACGCCCTTCATATTCAATAACCTTGTGAGCCTTTCCTCTGATACATAACGCCTTTGGTAAATTGTATCCTCTGCTTTCTCAACCATGCTCTGCCTTCGAGCTTGAGTTAATTACTTCTAAAGGTTCTGGTATATGATTCTAAGATGCCCCGATGGATAGAACCAGTGCCTTCCCTTATCGGGGTGAACCCGAAAGATTTCACGGGTCATACTTATCTGGTAATGCACCAGGTAAAACTTTCAAACAACTAATGTCATTTTCGAAAAGCGAGAGGTGAATGGAAGGTTTTACATTGAGGAAGTGGGAGTCGACCTTGAACCTTTGTGTTCATGCCCATGGACACGATGTAGATCCTATCATGGAAGCTTCTTATAACTATTTCCTTGATATAATATCCTTGGGTATCGGTGAATTGATCCTTTGCAATCGTGGTTCCGACCATGTCCTCCTTTAAATACCATTTCTTGTGCAAGTTTAAGCACTTGTCTTCTATAGAGCAATACCCCAATCCAACATCTACTTGGATCTGTCGTCGAGTATTACCCCCTGGTATCTCGAGATTATCATGGAACTGCATAACTTCTTATGAGTTCTTCATCAAGTGCTACCTTCCCACTGATTCCAATTTTTCACGGGCTCTGAGTTATTAAACACTCAAAGACACCGATAACTGAACCGAGTCCGCACTACGGTTCAACAACTCTTCAGTAAACTTCTATAAGTACGAGTTTGTACCCGATCACGCCATTCCTAGCCTGTTTGGCTATATCATTGTCGTGATGATTTTAACTGTGCTACCCGGTCCCTCTTCTCGGAGCACAACTTTCGACGATGAACTAACCTTACATCGATCCTCATCTTCATATCATTTCGCCTTGAACAACAAGCTTGGTTTCGAGTTTGTGTCGTACCCTTGGTTCCAATAACCTTTCACTTCATCATTACTTTGACTTGATGTCGTCGCCGATCGATTACATCTTCATGAACTCTCACGACAAAGGTGTCGTGATCATCAACATTCTGAGCTCATTCAGGATATCAATTGAATTCATGATGAGAAATACCATCCTTGCCCTCGATGAATTGTATTATCATCGACCACTTTATTGCCTTCCCACCAACACAAGCTTGTTCATGTTTGGTGTTATACCTTGAGTTCCTTGCTATCCAGCAATTGTTCTTTACCTTGGAGTATTACCATCCCTTATGTCAAGAATGTTCTGAGATTTGTTCCACCTCTTGAGAATTCTTGACATAGAAATACTTCTCAGCATCACCATTCTTTCTTGGTCCCCGTGTTAATTCCAACAAGTGAACGGTGTTGTTTGGATTCTTTCCTTCTAGCAACCCTATTTCTTTGAAGTTAATGGTCGAAAGTTCATTCTTAGGCTATTGATTATTGAATCACCATTCTGACATTGGTCGTGCAACCCAACCCATATTTCGGGCGCACCTTTCAACCAATGTTTAATTGTGTATGTTTTCCTCGAGCATACTTCCTTATATCATTTGATCTGACAAATGTTATATCCTTGTTCACTTAATTGTGGAAATCCATCTTTTGGAAATCTCGATGAATTGCCGTTGAGTTCACCGGACACCTCCTTCTCCTCTCCTTGGTTTAATGATGGACTCTTGTTAACGGAAATCACTTCATAGTTCTTTTCCCCAAGAATCTTACAATGTCTTCTCGTCTATTTGTGTCGCACCCTTTTCTTCTCAGGCATCCTGAGTCTGAGGTATCATGACACCAATCGGATCTGAATCTTGGTCAGATATGATGGTTGGGACATATTTCCAAGAGTTGTAACATTGATCTCTACGTAACCCGGTAAGGTGGTGTCTTTGCTTAACACCCTTGGCTAGAGGACCTATTGTTATAGTTTCCTTTTTAGCAATGTTAACCAATTCTTCCATGAGGAAATCGTAAGACTTATTCTATAAGTTGTTCCTGATGGGTCAATTGTGTATCCTAAATCTGACCCTTACATGATGGCCATGTCAATGCTATCTCGAAGCATGTATGTGGTACTCTGATTTTCAACAAGAACATTTGAAGCCCAATGCTAAATGTTTCCTGCTCAATTATCCAAACACCGTTGTATGGGTAATGTCAGGAAAATTTCTATCCCCTACCTAAAGAGTTTTGTACATTATATCCTGACATGGATATCATGCTCTGCTTGTCCTTGGGAAGGATATACCCTTGAAATATGTGTTTAAACACATTTTCCTTTCCATTGTTCTGTTTAATTTGATAATCATATTTTCCTTTCCATTGGTTGGTTTAACGTTTCTTGTGATCTATATAATCTAAGCAGTAATATTCTCCTACTTATGTAAACACCCCGGTGTACAATTCTGTCAGCAAGACCCTATTGCATTTGTTGATAGCATTCTGCTAACCACCGATGGACGAGAGCTTTGCCTATTGGTCCGCCTCGTTCAACGAGCAGGAAAATGGTTCTCTTCGTCCCTCGCCCTTGGTACCGATGTTGTTGCCGACATAACTGACATGGTACCCTCTGACATGCCTTGCTTTCGTGACCGTGCAAGATGGCAGCCCGCTTTCTACTTTAAACCACATGGTGGGCCCATAACCCACAATTCCACAGGATCGAAACCTGACTCTCCTATATACCCCCTTTTCTTAAGGTTGTTCCTCGCACGTGGCCTCGTATGTAATTCACGAGCCACCTTCAAGTCTGATATGAGGCACAATACCTATTCTCGTTGCCCTGACACCCTTTCACCTTCTGATTAGGCATCGAACGATTGCCTATCCGTTTAAAACTTCTCATGGTACCTTCTTACTTTGCTCTCGATATTTTTTTAAGTTTCAAATCGAGAGACACTTATGCTTCTTCCCTGAGTTAACCGTCTGATGCTCGATCCTGTTAGAATCCATCCATATAGAGTTTTCCCTGCTTAACCTTTCGTAAGTACGCTGAAGATCCTGAAGGAAGGACGGCAACTTCATCATAATGACCTGAAGCAGAGGAATGAAGACATCAGCGCTATGGATCGACCACCTCGAGAAGGGCAACCAAACCTTTCCCCCTTATTCCACCTCTTAAATCTCGGAGAATTGTGACGCCCGGATAATCAAGCTACAGTAACCCTCTACTAACGATGCCACGTCACCTCCATTTCGGTTACTAACCTCGCGTTAGTTCGAAATCGATTCAAATCCAAATTCAAAATCAAACAAATAATAAAAGTTTTCCAATCTTAAAACTAAAATGTTTGGAGAGAGCCAAATAATGCATAAGTAATATTGGTGAAGAAACCAACCTCTTTGAAAGTGTTTGATTCCTAAAGTAAATAAAATAGTAGCAAAACAATTAATCAAATGCTTTTTACAATTAATAAATTATTAAACTATTCTATCTAGTTGCCCAAACTTAGGTGGCCGTAGTATAATCATTTAGACCAAATTAGGGACTACTTTTATAAGTCATAAATCTAAAATAAAAGTGAAACTAAAGGTAACAGAAAAATAAATAAAAGAATAAAAACAGAAGACAAAACAAATACAAAAGGAAAAAAAAACAAGACCCTCCCCCCGCTGGGCCAAGTGGCCCAGCTGGCCTCAACCGCTCAAACGGGCCGACCCACCCCGGCCCAGCCGCTCCCTATAACCCCGTGAGCCACCCCGAAACCCTAGCCCGATCCCACTCTCCACTCCTCCCCACGATCCCCTTCTCTCACTCGTCTGGATCGGGATCGAGGCGACCTTGCCCTCGCCCCCATCGCCCCTGGCGCACGATCCCCTCTCCTCCCTCAGTCCCCCTCGATCCGGATCGGGCTCCGACCCTGGTGCCCCGCTGCTCGCCTCGCCGTCGGTGTTCCCCGACACCGCTCGTCGTCTCCGGCGTCGCCCATGCCCGATGCAAGCCGCAGCCGGCGCCGCCCCGCTCGGACTTCTCCGCGCCCCTCCTCTCCGTCGCCGACTCGGCCCCAACCTCACCACCTCGACGCCGTCGATTGCCGGATCCCGCTTCCTCGCCGTACCTCCTCCTCTACGTCACCGTCGTCCCCGTCCTCCACAACGGCTCCCTCGAGCCTCGCCGCCCCCTGGTCTCTACTCGAATGTGAGGGCCGCCTTCCCTCTCTTCCCTCCCTGTCCAGCGCCGCCTCCCGTTCGTCCCCGCGTGCTAGCACGAGACGCTCCGCCCCTGACCCCCCTTCATGGCCGCGCTGTACGCGCGCCGCCCTGCGCGCCCGTCCACGGCCATGAACGGCCAACCATCCCCCGCTGCGCCCGGCGCTCGCGCCCATCAGGCACCTACGGCCTTGTCCGCCTCACGCCCCCAATGGCCGCTCGTTGGCTCCCTGAACCGCCGCCCCTTTCCATCCTGCGGCGGTCCTGTTGCTGTGCCGCATCGGCGTGCAGCCCCGGCCCCCTGCGCGGCAGCTGCCGCTCGTCGTGGTGGCCGCCAGCACCCATCGCCGTTTCCCCACCGTCGACCTGGGCAGGTGCCCAGCACCCACTCCAGGTGCCCGTCGGCCCGACCCGCTGTGGCCTCTGTGCCATTGACCCGAGGGGCCCAACCCACATAACGTTTTAACAAAAAAAAGAAAAGGAAATAATAAATAAATAATAATTATTAAAATATTAATTGATTAATTAAAGAATTAATTAAATTAATTAATCCTGATTAAATTAATCTAATCACTAGTTAACTTAATTAAACTCTGATTAGCCTGTTCAGTCAATGACATGCGGCCCGCACACGTCAGTTTGACCCAGTCAACGCCCTGTTGACTGCTGACATCATGCTGACATCAGCAATCACTGTTCTGGATAGTGTTGCATTAAAATAATTAAATAAATCCTGAAAATGATTTAAATCTTTTAAAATTAATAGAGAATAAACCGTTGCTCAGATGAAAATACTTTCTACATAAAAGTTGCTCAGAACGACGAGACGAATCCGGATACGCAGTCCGTTCGTCCGCCACACACCCCTAACCTATCGAACCCGCAACTTTCCCCCTCCGGCTCTTCTGCCTGAAAACACGGAACTCCGGGAATACTTCCCGGATGTTTCCCCCTTTCGCCGGTATCACATAATACCGCGTTAGGACATACCTAGCACCGTGTATTGCCGCGTCTTGCTTTGTGTTGCATTTGATTGCTCTGTTATTTATTGCGTTCCCCCTCCGTTACTCCTTTCCGGTAGACTTCGAGACCGCTGCCGATGTCCGTGTGTTCGACTACATCGAAGATGACCCCCTCCTTGCCAGAGCAACCAGGCAAGCCCCCCCCCCCCTTGATCACCAGATATCGCCTATTCTACTCTATACTGCTTGCATTAGAGTAGTGTAGCATGTTACTGCTTTCTGTTATACCTATCCTGATGCATAGCCTGTCCTTGATACTACTGTTGTTACCTTTACCTGCAATCCTATATGCTTAGTATAGGATG
>NC_041382.1:2339979-2370678 GCF_002162155.2 Triticum dicoccoides
CTTGCCAGAGCAACCAGGCAAGCCCCCCCTTGATCACCAGATATCGCCTATTCTACTCTATACTGCTTGCATTAGAGTAGTGTAGCATGTTACTGCTTTCTGTTATACCTATCCTGATGCATAGCCTGTCCTTGATACTACTGTTGTTACCTTTACCTGCAATCCTATATGCTTAGTATAGGATGCTAGTATATTCATCTGTGGCCCTACATTCTTGTCCGTCTGCCGTGCTATACTATCGGGCCGTGATCACTCGGGAGGTGATCACGGGTATATACTATATACTTTATACATGATACATGTGGAGACTAAAGACGGGTCGGCTGGTGGAGCACCCGCGAGTGGATCTTTGTGGCGGAGCAACAGGGCAGGTTGAGACCGCCTAGGAGAGAGGTGGGCCTGGCCCTGTTCAGCGTTCGCGGATATTTAACACGCTTAACGAGATCTTGGTATTTGATCTGAGTTGGCTACGAGCCTATACGCACTAACCATCTACGCGGGAGTAGTTATGGGTATCCCGACGTCGTGGTATCAGTGAAGCACTTCGTGACGCCAGCGACTGAGTAGCGCGCGCCGGATTGGAACGTAAGCCTGCTCTTGTATTAAGGGGGCTAGTTCTGCTTTCGGCCGCGTACGCAACGTGCAGGTGTGCTATGGGCGATGGGCCCAGACCCCTGTGCGCTTAGGTTTAGACCGGCGTGCTGGCCTCTCTGTTGAGCCTAGGTGGGGCTGCGACGTGTTGATCTTCCGCGGCCGGGCATGACCCAGGAAAGTGTGTCCGGCCAAATGGGATCAAGCGTGCTGGGTAAGTTGGTGCACCCCTGCAGGGAAGTTAATCTATTCGAATAGCCGTGATCTTCGGTAACAGGATGACTTGGAGTTGTACCATGACCTTATGACAACTAGAACCGGATACTTAATAAAACACACCCTTCCAAGTTCCACAGACCACCCGGTGATCGCTTTTCCACAGGGCAATGAGGGGAGGATCGCCGGGTAGGATTATGCTATGCGATGTTACCGGAGATGCTACTTGGAGATGCTACTTGGAGGACTTTAATCTACTCTCTTCTACATGCTGCAAGACGGAGGCTGCCAGAAGCGTAGTCTTCGATAGGACTAGCTATCCCCCTCTTATTCTGGCATTCTGCAGTTCAGTCCACCGATATGGCCTCCTTACACATATACCCATGCATATGTAGTGTAGTTCCTTGCTTGCGAGTACTTTGGATGAGTACTCACGGTTGCCTTCTCCCCCCTTTTTCCCTCTTTCCTTTCTTTCTGGTTGTCGCAACCAGATGCTGGAGTCTAGGAGCCAGACGTCGCCGTCAACGACGACTACTACATTGGAGGTGCCTACTACTACGTGCAGGCCGCTGACGACGACCAAGAGTAGTTAGGAGGATCCCAGGCAGGAGGCCTGCGCCTCTTTCGATCTGTATCCCAGTTTGTGCTAGCCTTCTTAAGGCAAACTTGTTTAACTTATGTCTGTACTCAGATATTGTTGCTTCCACTGACTCGTCTATGATCGAGCACTTGTATTCGAGCCCTCGAGGCCCCTGGCTTGTATTATGATGCTTGTATGACTTATTTATGCTGTAGAGTTGTGTTGTGATATCTTCCTGTGAGTTCCTGATCTTGATCGTACACATTTGCGTGCATGATTAGTGTACGATTGAATCGGGGGCGTCACAAAACACCTCACTATTAGATCACTGGATTCATCCTAACATAACTCTAGCAACTGTTCTACTCTTCTTCGCCCACCACGCTTCTGCACACGATAACAGGATAAGTTAATGAATGACAAATTAAAAACAATTATAACCTACAATGCGTACAAAAACTTACTTCTTATTTAGTTTGCATTTCTTGCTGTGCTTAGTTTGCCCTAGCAATTTGCATGCACCGCAGCTGATTCTGATCTCATCGTACGAAAGTGGCCTACCATTTTTCAACATAGGGCGGTTCTCATCTACCTTAGTTGCACCTTTCGTTGATACTTTAATAGGATCTTGAACTTCAACTATGTTGCCTTCACCATCGTCTACATATTCAATTGCACAAGTACTAAGATCAGCCGTTTTCTTACTCAAATTTTCCTTTAGCTAATCATACTCATGGCTCTTAGCTATCACGGTCTTCAAACTCTCCTGTAACTGATCCCACAAAGCTGGGTGTTTGCATGCTGCATGCATAGCTTCTGAAGCCAACACACTGACCTGGCTATATTTCATTCTTTCAGCTACTCCAGTCCATCCAAATCCCAATAGATCACTTGTGCGCCTCGCGGGCAGTCCCAACCTTGCGTCTTTCATGAACCACACAAGAACTAAACACTTTGGTATTTCAGATATATTCAAGTACTTCAGTACATGGAATATGTGCTTGCAAGGTAGACCCTTTCGAATCATTCTTCTGCAGCTGCACCTTATAGTTTCTGCGGAATTTACTGGAGTGTATTCCACCCAAAAACGGCTCTTCCGGTTATTCTTCCAGGCCATGATGTACTGCTGTGATCCGTCTCCGAGCTTTATTTCTACAATCTCCATGCCGCCAATTTTCCTAAGATCAGCTTGCAACATATAGAAGTTTGCTGGAGTGAAGACGTGAGAAGCAGCTATCTCAAGTTCCCTCAAGCTAGTAACTACCACCGGTACACTCTGTGAGGCCGTGCAATCATCTCGTGCCTCATTCTCACGGATACGTACAACGGCGTTCTCATAGTGCAAAATCATATCCACCAGGGTCATTTCACCATCTAGGTGGAGGTGAAGGCATGATTTTAGATTTTCACTCCTCTGGTTGCTTTTCATGCCAAGCCAAAAACCCTCTGTCAGATAAGCCGCGGCCCACAGTCTCCTCTTCTTATACATCCGTCTCAACCATGTTACTGTTTTTTCCGACTGCCATCTTTTGGAAAACGCGTGACATCTCTCCTCAAACGTGGCCGTGGACGTGCTGTAGTACAGAAGAGTTCGGAACTCCTTCAAGGACTTGTGACTGAGGTGAATCTTCATATTTTTTCTATATGCCACGTACATATACGGTGCCACACGTCTGGCAAGACTTGGCGAATTGCCTTGATCATCGCAGCGTCGGCGTCCGTGATAACACTCTTCGGCATCTTTTGACACATGGACCTCAAAAAAGTCTCCAGCAGCCACACATATGTCTCTTCGGTCTCGTCCGAAACTATGGCACAAGCAAAAACAGTGGTCTTCCGGTGATGGTTAAGACCAACAAAGGGTATGAATGGCATGCCATACCGGTTCGTCTTGTACGTGCTGTCAAATACAAGCACGTCGCCGAAGTCCTCATAGTCATGACGAGACTGGGAGTCACACCAGAACATCCTATTCATATGTCCTTTCTTGTCTAGCTTGTACTCGAAAAAGAAGCTAGGATCCCTCTGTTTCCTACTGGCCATGATGCCTATGACTGTGGCAGCATCACCTTTTGAAAGCAGCTTCCTCTTCTCCCTGGCACAAAGGTTGTATATTTCACGCCTGGTAAAACCAACACCGCCATACCATACATGTTTGCTGATGAACGAATCCATCATGTCGTGAATTCTAATCCCTGCAGCTCCCATGGACAGTATCTCAGCTCTCTGGTACTCTTTGATTTTTCTGTGGGACCAAAGAAAAGGTACCTCATCTGGTCCTGCCAAGATATGGCTATGCTTGTCCTCAAAACTATCAACATACCAAACCCCACGCTTTTGGTCAAACTTCACGGTCAGGTGCGCTTCGAAGTGGCAGCGTGTCTCGGGTCTAAGCCTACGGCTGTGTCCTTCCTCGGTTAGCAACCTGCTATCACGTTTTCCTTGTCTGAAACAAACAAACCGCCTATAACGCATATGACGTGACTCGGTTTTGGTATACCTGACCCTATTCTTTCTAATGCCGAAACCATTTTCTCTAGCATAGCTGTTGTAGAAATCATACGCAGCCTCATGAGACGTAAAAGTCTTTTTGTATTATCTGCATGAACATATCCCTCTTATCATCTGCACTAGCAGTATCTTGGACATTCTTTTTCCCCTCAACTTCTGTCACCTACACAATCATAACATAGCCATGAAAACAGTTTTTTATGGTATAACATTACTTCCATACAACATTCATTACATACATACCTCACTCATGATGACCGACGATTGCGACTCCCTAGAATCAGGTGCAGCTAATGATTCGACATCAAGGCCTGTCTCCGTGTCGGATTCACCGTAATAGCCGTACGCATTATGACATTCGGAAATGAGCTGAAAAATATAACACAAATACATAAGTACTTATAATATAATATTCCAGGATTTATTCAACTTGCATGAATGCCAACAAAAAATTCCACTTCCATACCTGACTAATGTAATCCTCATTCGAGATCTCCGAGTTGTTTTCCTCACCATCATCATGCTCATTGTTTTCCTGACCATCATCATGTTCATCCATCTATAAATTTTCAAAATATAATATTGTCGGATGCCACCAAAAAATTACAACATGATAATAAGACTCACATTAAGATCTTCCAATATGTTCCCATTCTCTGACCTATCTCCACGATCTGAATTTTCATCATCTGACCAATCTTCTATCCAGTCTTTCATCACTTCTCCAAACTCCATGTCATACATCATATCAGTTAACTCATCGTCCGTCATTTCCTACAACAATTAATATGTATCATCGCATGTGCAAACATTATCAATGCTGACATATACAACACCTAGCGCACGATCACGGATGTTAAGTAAACTACCCCAACCGGAGAGCGCCCCAACTGAGGGTGTTCAGATCGTGCACACAACCGACGCCAACGACCTCTGATCAGCCATGGATCCTCCCCCTCTCCACACCAAGCGGTGTTAAGGTACGTCCCACGAATCCAGTACGTGATCACTTTGGATCGCGAGAAGCTGCGCTACCCGTGATAACATGCGCCGCCGGATTCCTAGCCCACGGCACCAGTCGTGATTACTTTGGATCGCCGGATACCTAGTTAAGCCGCCGCATCAAATAACGGATCCGTCATGCACACAACCGACGGCAACCGACACTAGGTTAACCCTAGAAAGAAGAAACCCACTTTAGCCCGCGTGATCACTGTGTATATCACGACGAGCAGCACTACCAGAACAAGATCCGCGATGGCCTGGACCGCTAGAAAGCTAGGTTACCCGCCCCGCTAGGTTAACCACTACGACGAAAACAGCGGCAGTTCGTTTGATGCTGCCGCGAGCGAGACAAACGTGAGGAAACGAGATGCGGTACCTGCGAGCGCTGAAGGTTGACGACGGTGCCGCGCGCGCTCTCGGACGAGATCGCCGGTGATAAGATCGCCGCCGCCGATATTTCTAAAGAACCTCACTAGAATGATGGAGGAGCTGCGTGAATGATGGAGCTGCGTGATTGATGGATCGGCCGTCGGCAGGTCCTACCTGGTCGTGGGGTCGTGTCATCCATTTTTTTTCGGGATACCGTATACATACGTATGAGTCATGCGGGTTATACGGGGCTTGGATTGGGCTACGGGGCTTGGATATGGGCAGTGGCGGGCCGGAGAAAAAAATAGATGGCGGGGGTCAAGAATACCCCTGGGAAATTGAGTTAGGGGGGTGCACCGGAGCAAGGCTCGTGTATGTGAGTATGTCCAAGTACGCATTGCTACCACCAGATGTGATGATCAACCCAACTAATCGCATCCCATCCATTGAAGCAAATCCAAGTGGAAAGACAAGGCTGCGGGTCTCGCGCTGGTGTCCTTGTGGTCCTCAAGGCGATGGCTGGAGCAAGGACATGCCACCATGTGAAGGAGGTTGGTAAGCTGAGTGTTAAAAAGACGGGCACTGGGAGCCAACGCCTAGACTCGAGTTGATCATATTATACATGAATTGGTTCCTACAAGGCCCAGCTTTATTGGCTTCACGCTCAAGCTCGCCTCTTGATGTATTGTATGGTGGCCGTTACTACTTAATTTCTTGGGACGCGCGCACCGAGAGAGACAGCTGCGAGCGATTCCACTGGAGGCAAACAAGCGTGCGCGCACGCGCTAGGCAAGTGGGTGGTTGGTTGGCGACCATGGTACTCGAGCTAGGTAGATCGCGGTGGAAGGAAGCTGGTGGGAATAAACGCAAGCACCTGCAGGGCAGGGCGCGGGCAGGGCAGGTGAGAGCTGCTGACCTCGTGGCAGTGCGCTTGCTTCCACTTCCACTTCCACTTCTACTTCCACCGGACGGAGGAGAGACGCGGCGGGGAGCAGAGCAGCTTGAAGACGAGGCGTCTTCGTCCTTGCCCGCCCTTGGGTGTCTCCTTGCCGTGCCGTCGCCGGCGTGGTCGGGAGCAGAGCAGAGGAGGAAGGAATGGTGGTGCTGGCTTAGAGCGGTGCTGTGACTGTTCAAGGGCCCGGCTACACTACTAGTGCCTTGTATAAACCTCGGCAAAAAACTCTAAAAACTACTGTAGTAGTGCATCCATTCGTAGGTGCTAGTTAAATAAACTACCCCCTCCCTCCGTTTCTAAATACAAGCTCTTTTAGAGATATTCATATGAACTACATACATTCGGAGCAAAATGAGTTCATCTATATTTTAAAATACGTCTATGTATATCTGTATATGTAGTTTGTAGTGAAATAATATCTAAAAAGGATTATATTTGAAAACGGGGGGATATATAACACCTCGCCCGTTGTCGAGGGAAAACTAGTATACCAAGTGTAAAAACTCACCATGTGTATAACACCCCCGCGCGGACGGATACGGTCTTGGGTTCATGGGTTAGCGTTGGAGATGTCCTTAGTTCATTTTTAGCAGATCTCGTAAAAAACCCAGACCTGTATAATAACCACCATTTTACAGTATAAGGCGGAAAAAAAAGCTCCATATCAGATGACTGTAAAAAGTCCTCGTCTTGTAAAAATTATACAGCCCCCTAATAAAGGGATCTCGTCTCATGGATAACCGAGATTGGAGGCAGTTTTTGCAGGGACATATAATAAAACAACAAATAAACGGTTGGGGAGGGACTTTCAGCTCCCACGCCTTCCTTTCTCCCCGCCGCCGCCGCCATAGTCTGATCTCGATTCCGGACATCCTTGCCGGGAGGACACCTCCGCCCGATTCAACCCTGACGCGCCGCCGCCGTTTGGGCTGGCGGACATCGGACGCAAGCAGCTAGCTACTACTATTGCCGCGTCCAGGCTGCTGCCGCCACTAGCATTACATCTCTCGTCTCAGAGGGGACGTTGTCGATCAACACAAAGTCGCCACTCTTTCTTGCACTCGCTGCGAGCTCATGGGTCAGCTTGTTGTTGATTCCGCTATTGTCTAGCAGTTTAATAAAGTTTCTTTGGAAAAAGTAAACTATCGAGCTATCTAAAGCTAACTGAACGGGATTTCCAGGCGCCGTTTATTTGTCATTTACATCCCTGACAAGAAATGGTTGGTTACATCGATGGTGGGCTACTCCGGTGTTGTAACTATGTTGGAGGGCCAATGATGTACATATGACCCCCCTCCCCCCATGTAGAACTGATTTCTATGATGAACTACTTTCCAATTCGGGAGCAGGTACAGTTACCTCATCAAGTTCTACTTTCCTCCCACTCACTTCTTTCGAGAGAAACTCCTTCTCTAGAAAAACTCCGAATTTAGCAACAAAAGTCTTGCCTTCGGATTTGTGATAGAAGGTGTACCCAACAGTCTCCTTTGGGTATACTATGAAGACACATTTCTCCGATTTGGGTTTGAGTTTATCAGGATGAAACTTTTTCATATAAGCATCGCAACCCCAAACTTTAAGAAACGACAACTTTGGTTTCTTGCCAAACCACAATTAATATTGTGTCGTCTCAACGGACTTAGATGGTGCCCCTTTTTAATGTGAATGCAGTTGTCTCTAATGCATAACCCCAAAACGATAGTGGTAGATCGGTAAGAGACATCATAGATCGCACCATATCTAATAAAGTACGGTTATGACGTTCGGACACAGCATTACATTGTGATGTTCCAGGTGGCGTGAGTAGTGAAACTATTTCACATTGTTTTTAACAGAAGGCCAAACTCGTAACTCAAATACTCTTCTCTATGATCAGATCGTAGAAACTTTATTTTCTTGTTACGATAATTTTTCACTTCACTCTGAAATTCTTTGAACTTTTCAAATATTTCAGACTTGTGTTTCATCAAGTATATATACTCATATCTGCTCAAATCATCTGTGAAGATCAGAAAATAATGATACCTCTCGCGAGCCTCAATATTCATCGGACCACATACATCTGTATGTATGATTTCCAACAAATCTGTTGCTCGCTCCATTGTTCCGAAGAACAGAGTCTTAGTCATCTTGCCCATGAGGCATTGTTCGCAAGCATCAACTGATTCATAATCAAGTGATTCCAAAAGCCCATCAGCATGGAGTTTCTTCATGCGCTTTACACCAATATGACCTAAACAGCAGTGCCACAAATAAGTTGCACTATCATTATTAACTTTGCATCTTTTGGTTTCAATATTATGAATATGTGTATCACTACGATCGAGATCCAACGAACTTGTTTCATTGGGTGTATGACCATCGAAGGTTTTATTCATGTAAACAGAACAACAATTATTCTCCGACTTTACTGAATAACCGTATTGCAATAAACATGATCAAATCATATTCATGCTCAACGCAAAAACCAAATAACACTTATTTAGGTTCAATACTAATCCCGAAAGTATAGGGGAGTGTGAGATGATGATCATATCAATCTTGGAACTACTTCCAACACACATCGTCACTTCACCCTTAACTAGTCTCTGTTTATTCTGCAACTCATGTTTCGAGTTACTATTCTTAGCAACTGATCCAGTATCAAATACCAAGGGGTTGCTATAAACACTAGTAAAGTACACATCAATAACATGTATATCAAATATACTTTTGTTCACTTTGCCATCCTTCTTATCCGCCAAATACTTGGGGCAGTTCTGCTTCCAGTGACCAGTCCCTTTGCAGTAGAAGCACTTAGTCTCAGGCTTAGGACCAGACTTGGGCTTCTTCACTTGAGTAGCAACTTGCTTGCTGTTCTTCTTGAAGTTCCCTTTCTTCCCTTTGCCCTTTTCTTGAAACTAGTGGTCTTGTTAACCATCAACACTTGATGTTTTTCTTAATTTCTACCTTCGTCGATTTCAGCATCACGAAGAGCTTGGGAATTGTTTCTGTTATCCCTTGCATATTATAGTTCATCACGAAGTTCTACTAACTTGGTGATGGTGACTAGAGAATTCTGTCAATCACTATTTTATCTGGAAGATTAACTCCCACTTGATTCAAGTGATTGTAGTACCCAGACAATCTGAGCACATGCTCACTGCTTGAGCTATTCTCCTCCATCTTTTAGCTATAGAACTTGTTGGAGACTTCATATTTCTCAACTCGGGTATTTGCTTGAAATATTAGCTTCAACTCCTGGAACATCTCATATGGTCCATAACGTTCAAAACGTCTTTGAAGTCCCGATTCTAAGCCGTTAAGCATGGTGCACTAAACTATCAAGTAGTCATCATATTGAGCTAGCCAAACATTCATAACGTCTGCATCTGCTCCTGCAATAGGTCTGTCACCTAGCGGTGCATCAAGGACATAATTCTTCTGTGCAGCAATGAGGATAAACCTCAGATCACGGATCCAATCCGCATCATTGCTACTAACATCTTTCAACACAATTTTTCTCTAGAAACATATCAAAATAAACATATGAAAGCAACAACGCGAGCTATTGATCTACAACATAGATATGCTAATACTACCAGGACTAAGTTCATGATAAATTAAAGTTCAATTAATCATATTACTTAAGAACTCTCACTTAGATAGACATCCCTCTAATCCTCTAAGTGATCACGTGATCCAAATCAACTAAACCATAACAGATCATCACGTCAAATGGAGTAGCTTTCAATTGGTGAACATCACTATGTTGATCATATCTACTATATGATTCACGCTCGACCTTTCGGTCTCCGTGTTCCGAGGCCATATCTGTATATGCTTGGCTCGTCAAGTATAAACCTGAGTGTTCCGCGTGTGCAACTGTTTTGCACCCGTTGTATTTGAATATAGAGCCTATCACACCCGATCATCACGTGGTGTCTCAGCACGAAGAACTTTCGCAACGGTGCATACTCAGGGAGAACACTTCTTGATAATTTAGTGAGAGATCATCTTATAATGCTACCATCAATCAAAGCAAGATAAGATGCATAAAAGATAAACATCACATGCAATCAATATAAGTGATATGATATGGCCATCATCATCTTGTGCTTGTGATCTCCATCTCCGAAGCACCGTCGTGATCACCATCGTCACCGGCGCGACACCTTGATCTCCATCATAGTATCGTTGTCGTCTCGCCAATCTTATGCTTCCACGACTATCGCTACCGCTTAGTGATAAAGTAAAGCATTACAGCGCAATTGCATTGCATACAATAAAGCGACAACCATATGGCTCCTGCCAGTTGCTGATAACTCGGTTACAAAACATGATCATCTCATACAATAAAATTTAGCATCATGTCTTGACCATATCACATCACAACATGCCCTGCAAAAACAAGTTAGATGTCCTCTACTTTGTTGTTGCAATTTTTACGTGGCTGCTACGGGCTTAAGGAAGAACCAATCTTACCTACGCACCAAAACCACAACGATAGTTTGTCAAGTTGGTGATGTTTTAACCT
The DNA here is from genome assembly GCF_002162155.2 of Triticum dicoccoides. NCBI lineage: Eukaryota > Viridiplantae > Streptophyta > Magnoliopsida > Poales > Poaceae > Triticum > Triticum dicoccoides. The sequence continues at coordinate 2,350,723 of NC_041382.1, forward strand.
TCGCAAGGACCGGGCGTAGCCACACTCAGTTTAACTAAAGTTGGAGAAACTGACACCCGCCAGCCACCTGTGTGCAAAGCACAGCGGTAGAACCAGTCTCGCGTAAGCGTACGCGTAATGTCGGTCCGGGCCGCTTCATCCAACAATACCGCCGAACCAAAGTATGACATGCTGGTAAGCAGTATATGACTTATATCGCCCACAACTCACTTGTGTTCTACTCGTGCATATAACATCAAACCATAAAACCTAGGCTCAGATGCCACTGTTGGGGAACGTAGTAATTTCAAAAAATTTCCTACGCACACGCAAGATCATGGTGATGCATAGCAACGAGAGGGGAGAGTGTTGTCTACGTACCCTCGTAGACCGAAGCGGAAGTGTTGACGCAACATAGAGGAAGTAGTCGTACGTCTTCCCGGTCCAACCGATCCAAGCACCGTTACTCCGGCACCTCCGAGTTCTTGGCACACGTTCAGCTCGATGACGCTCCCCGGGCTCCGATCTAGCAAAGCTTCGGGGAGGAGTTCCGTTAGCACGACGGCGTGGTGACGATCTTGATGTTCAACCGTCGCAGGGCTTCTCCTAAGCACCGCTACAATATGAACGAGGTGTAATATCATGGAGGGGGGCACCGCACACGGCTAAGGAACGATCACGAAGATCAACTTGTGTGTCCATGGGGTGCCCCCTGCCCCCGTATATAAAGAAGTGGAGGAGGGGAGGGCCGGCCCTCTCTATGGCGCGCCCTAGGGGAGTAGGATTCCCCCTTTCCTAGTCCAACTAGGAGTCCTTCCAAGTAGTAGGAGTAGGAGACAAGGAAGGGGAAGGGAGAAGGGAAGGAAGGAGGGGGCGCAGCCCCTCCCCCTAGTCCAATTCGGACTAGGCCTTGGGGGGGGGGGGGCACGCGGCCTGCCCTAGGCAGCCCCTCTCTCTTTCCCGTGTGGCCCAATAAGGCCCAATACTTCTCCCGGCGAATTCCCGTAACTCTCCGGTACTCCGAAAAATACCCGAATTACTCGGAACCTTTCCGAAGTCCGAATATAGTCGTCCAATATATCAATCTTTACGTCTCGACCATTTCGAGACTCCTCGTCATGTCCCCGATCTCATCCGGGACTCCGAACTCCTTCGGTACATCAAAACTCATAAACTCATAATATAACTGTCATCAGAACCTTAAGCGTGCGGACCCTACGGTTCGAGAACAATGTAGACATGACCGAGACACGTTCCGGTCAATAACCAATAGCTGAACCTGGATGCTCATATTGGCTCCTACATATTCTACGAAGATCTTTATCGGTCAGACCGCATAACAACATACGTTGTTCCCTTTGTCATCGGTATGTTACTTGCCCGAGATTCGATCGTCGGTATCTCAATACCTAGTTCAATCTCGCTACCGGCAAGTCTCTCTACTCGTTCCGTAATACATCATCTCGCAACTAACTCATTAGTTGCAATGCTTGCAAGGCTTATGTGATGTGCATTACCGAGAGGGCCCAGAGATACCTCTCCGACAATCGGAGTGACAAATCCTAATCTTGAAATACGCCAATCCAACATGTACCTTTAGAGACACTTGTAGAGCTCCTTTATAATCACCCAGTTACGTTGTGACGTTTGGTAGCACACAAAGTGTTCCTCCGGCAAACGGGAGTTGCATAATCTCATAGTCATAGGAACATGTATAAGTCATGAAGAAAGCAATAACAACATACTAAACGATCAAGTGCTAAGCTAACGGAATGGGTCATGTCAATCAGATCATTCATCTAATGATGTGATCCCGTTAATCAAATAACAACTCTTTGTCCATGGTTAGGAAACATAACCATCTTTGATTAACGAGCTAGTCAAGTAGAGACATACTAGTGACACTTTGTTTGTCTATGTATTCACACATGTATTATGTTTCCGGTTAATACAATTCTAGCATGAATAATAAACATTTATCATGATATAAGGAAATAAATAATAACTTTATTATTGCCTCTAGGGCATATTTCCTTCAGTATTTTATATTGAAATCTCTAGAAAGAGTTATATTTAGAAACTGAGGGAGTAGTATGTAGTAGTATTGGGATGCGTCAATACATGTATGACGTAAAACTTTTGTGTTTTCTTATCAATTATGAACAAATTTAATATTTTTCTAGAAAAAGTTAACAAGTTTGAGAAGATATGAACATTTCGCAATTTTTTGTGAACATTAAGAAAAATATGATAGTTTTTAAGAAAATGATCACCTCCGACGTCTTCTAATCATCTTCTAATCCAACGAACTCGAGTAAGCAGGCGGCAGGATACAAGTGAAGGATGGGACTTGAAGCCAGGATGCTCACCATTTCGCTTGGATACATCACCATTCCTTTGTTGGAATGAAAGCATCAGCAAACGAACACCTCCTTTGATTTGTTGTAATTTTCTAGGACGTTACAAAACCACAGGCTTGAGAGATATACTACCACCTACCTAGCTGCAGGCTATATACGCTTCCGCCAGCCTAGCCAATTAATGTGTCTACTCCATGGCTGGCAGCAACTCAATTCATCACCCTCCTCGGCACTCAATTTTGAAAAGTTTTTTTTACAAAGGGTAGATTTTATTAGCTCAAAATGGAGCATCAAATGATAGAAACACACACCCGACCTCTGCATAATTAGGATGCACACAGTCAACACCAACACACACACAAAAATCACACCTGCAACTAGCAAAGTCAAACATGGCCAAAGCTATGCCTTAACGTAGAAAAGGAGAAAAAAATATTCTTGATTTTCTTTCACAATGTTGCAGCAGCACGGGGTCACCTCCGAAAACTCTTCTGCAACAACAACCTGATCTGTGCCTGGAAGGATTTGGTAGAATGCATCAGAGAAAGAATAGAATGAGGGGCAGGGTGTCAAGGATGTCACAAGGAACAGTTGAAAGTTAAAACTGCATCCACTCAACAGCACCATTCTGGTGCGGCCGTTGCAGTGTCACAAGACCGTCTCAGTCAACCACACCTTCCCCAACTCAATCAGTTGCTTCCGAGGAGATTGGTCTACAAAACGAAGTCACGTCGTAATTTAGATTAGCTACCAACAATACATGCATGTCTGACTGAAAAAAGTAAAAGTCAATCAAATCGACGTACTTACCGAAAAAGAGTTTCCCCTCACTTTATATTCCAAAGCACCAACACCGATCACAGAGCAAACGCTGGGGCGAGCAGCACAACAAGCCAAAAAAAAAGAAGAAGAAACAATGCCAACACCGGCAGCTCGACAAAGCGCGAATGACCCACTACCGCTGCGCCCTCCGAAATCTACCCACCACGATCCTAGGCTTTCGATCCACCGCGTACCAAGCAGCACCTCCAGGAAGGAATGCAACGCCGACGAAGCTGCTGCCCGGACGTTCCTAGGGTTTCCCCCGGCACGCGGATGGTAGAGGGGAATGAAGACCACCGATACCCTCCAGGGAGGAATGGTGGCACCCGCAGGCGTCCCCGCATCGGAGCCGGAAGACCCGGCAAGGATTTCTCCCACCTCTAAACCCCACCGCCCAACCTGATCGGAGCCAACCAGTCAGCTCGCCGCCCACCAGCATGCGCCACTGCGGGCGCAACGCCACCCACATCGTCTCACTGAGATCACCATCACGAAGCCAAGAGAATGAGGAGAGGAGGCGTTGGTCGACGGGAGCAGCAGCGCCGTAGCCGCGCGGGAGGGAACCACCTCCTCCGCCGTCGTGCAGGAGGCGCGTGCCTCCGGCACCGTCGCGGTCGCCGTCCGGACGCAGCAGCAGGGCATACCAGGACACCCCTGGCCCGGCCAGGCCCGAATCGGGCCCGCTAAGCCCCGCCATCCACGCTGCAGCAGGGCGGCGCCAGCACCGCCAGCCCCCGCCTCTTGGAAGCCACACCGCTGACGCGCCCTGCCGTCGGCCCGCCCTGACCTAGATGGGCCCGAAGGGCCCAGATTTAGGCCGAGCGGGCGCCGCCGCGCCACCCCGCCGCCAATGGCGACGCCGCCGTCCAGCCGATCTCTCGCGTCGCGCCAGGAAGCCCCGCCGCCGCCTAGGGAGCACCCCCCGGCGCCCTCCGCCCCGCGCTGGAGAGCGACCAAGAGGGGAATGGCCGGGGGCCGCCGCCACCAGGGTCGCCCGGGCCAGGCCCGGCGACGAACGGCGGCGAGGAGGGGGGAGTGAGGGAGAGCTGGCGGAGGAGGAACCGGGGCGCGGCCGGTCGCTCGCGGGGGCGACCGGTCGCGAGATCCCTTGCTAAGCTGTAGAAACTTCAACCCAATCGACGTACTTACAGCTTGAGGGAAAAAGTTTGCCCTAGCCGCGGTTTATGAGGGGAAGGGTTGACAATTAATGACCATGACTCACAAAAAAATGTCTTGTTCTATGGATATTTCTCGGTTCTAGGATTTTAGGCGTATACAAGAAGATTTAATAACCACTGGTTACACCTCTCACACGCAGTGGGATCGAAATACTTCTGTCGGAACATGAGTGAAACATCAAAAGGGATCAATGAAGACAAACTTACATCCAGAAGAAAGATGAACGGTAAAGATGAAGTGTAGCATGAGGCATGGAGCCTAACAATGGAAACCATTGTCTTATACTTGGGCTCATTTCGATGATTATAATAAATCTGGCTTATCTAACCCAGAGTGAATGTGTGTCGCGCGCTTTGTCATTTGTTTGGGCAGATTTTTGCAAAATAAGTTGCGCACAATTAATATATGGGTGTGTCTATAGCTCATCTAGATGTGACATATTATGTCACATCTAAGATGACATCATCAACTGTTTGTTATTTTTTGTTTTTGTTTGTTTTTTATTTGTCTTTATTTTTTCCTTGTCACCCATGCACGAACCGGACTAGAGTAAAATTAATTTTCTGCACACTAGGTTGCGTTGAGTCGCTGATTATGAGCCGCAGTGCTACAGTGTAGTCTACAGTGACACACGATTTGCTACAGGAATTTTGCGTCAACGACGTACTAGTGTGTTGACTTCCTTTCTCAGTGGACACAAACGTCCTATACTAGGGATCACTTAACACATTAACAAGCACTCGAGTGACAATGTAAACATTTTAAAAAAATCAATGAATAAATTGTAGAACGAGGTGAATATATTTTTAGAAAGAGGTGAATATATTTTTTTAGGACGAGGTGAATATACTCTTACTGGTTTTTGTCTGTTTGTCGTGCACGAAAAAGTCACGCACCCACTATGTCACAACTCGGACAAAAAAGGGTCGGACCCCAGTTACAAGTTCACAGTGGACTTGCAATTGGGACGAAAAAAGTCGTGCTCAGGTTGCGTGTTGAGGATGGACTTGCAACTGGGACAAAAAAAGTCAGGCACCAATTGCGAGTGGAGGGTGAGATTGCAACTTAGACAAAAAAAAGGTCGGGCTCCAGTTGCGAGTCGAGTGTAGATTTGCAACTAGAAAAGAAGGTCGGGCCCCAGTTGCGAGTCAAAGGTGAACTTGCAACTGGGACAAAAAAAGACCAGGGCCTAGTTGCGAGTTAAGGATGGACTTGCAACTGGGACAGAAAAGGGCCGCGCTCGAGTTGCGAGTTCTTGGTGAATTTGCAACTAGTACAAAAAAAATGTTAGACCCAGTTGCGACCCGATGGTGGACTTATAACTGGGACATAAAAAGGTCAGGCCCCCATTTGCGAGTCAAGGGTGGACTTGCAACTGGGACAAAAAAAGGTTGGGCACAGTTGCAAGTCGACGGTAGACTTGCAATTGGGACAATATGTTACCCAGTTGCGAGTCAAGATTAGACTATCAACCAGGAAAAACTGTCGAGTCTAGTTGTGAGTCGATGGTGGACTTGTAACGAGGACAAAAAAACTCAAGCCCCGGTTGCGAGTCGAGGGTCGACATGCAATTGAGACTAAAAAAGATCAGGCTCTACTTCCGAGTTGAAGGTGAACTTGCAATTAGCGGAAAAAAAATTGAGCCTCAGTTGCAAGTCGAGGGTAGACTTAAAATTGGGACAAAATTTTTTCGGGCTATAGTTGCAATTTGAGGATGGACTTGCAACATAGACAAAAAAAATATTAAAGTCCAGTTGTGAGTCGAGGGTGGGATTGCAACTACGACAAAAGGTCAGGCCCGAATTGCAAGTTGAGGGTAGATTTGCAACTTAGAAAAGAAAAAAGGACAACCCATGTTTAGTGGTGGACAATCAACTAACAACGATGAAAACAATCATGAGTTTAAAAGAATTTGAAAATAAAAAATAGCAAATCATGAATTAAAAAAGTTAACAAATTTGGAAGAAATAAACAAAGAAGAAGAAAAAGGCAAAAGAAACAAAAATGAAAAAAAAATCACTTGTAGCCACAATAGCCAAGGAGGCACGCACGAGGAACAAAATCAAATGGATCAACAGCGGCCTACTGCCACGACGGGCGCCCCGCAAGTAATGCGTACAGGAAAAGGATCCGTCAATCAAAAATAAATAAAGAATACTAATCTTGATGTCTAAATCATATGGCTAGAAAAGTAGATGTGAGATACTATTTCACATCTAGATGTGAAATAGCAAATTGTTAATGTATATAGATCATCGACCAAAAACCAACCGAATTCATACCTACAAATAAACTAACAATAGAATAGACGTCATCTTACGAATGTGATGCACAAACTCTATTAATAATGTGATATACACGTCTTTAGCTAGTTCTCTGCAGGTACGTAGCATCAATCTGAGAATACAATCGATATTATGATGCATTGACCTCTGAATCTCTGATCTGATCTTGCAGCCGAAACGGTTTGATGCATGGATGGGTCACCAGAGTAAAAGCAACCAGTCGACGACTCGCTTTCCATGCGGGTTCCCGTGGTGCCGCTGAATGAGCAGACCGATGAGGATGCCGAGGATACAGGCAGCCAGGCCGATGGCCAGGCCAAGGAGGAGCGCGAGCGCGACGAGCTTGAGGGCGGTAACGCCGTCATCGTGGTCGCTAATGGAGGCGCACAGGTTCCCGACGACGATGGCGACGGAGATGGCGATGGAGAAGAGCACGGCCACGGCGCAGCCCACGAGGAAGATCACCGCCGACCGGCTGCACTCCTCAGGTTCCGCTGCAAGAAGCTGCTGCTGCTCCGCGTCGGCCATCGATCACCGGCGTTAACTCTCTATTTTTTTTAATTAAGGATAAGGATCTCCTGCGTATAACTATGCAGCTACCTTAGGGTTTCGCTGATCTTCTATGTAACTAGTTAGTCTTCTTTAGGGGAACGCACGTACGTTTGCTTAGGTAGTCCGATCCGATAAAATTTGGGATTACTCAACGGCCTGGCTAACTAGAAGCAGCCGCTGCGCCCGGCCGGCCAAAACTAGAAGCCGTTAAGCTGACTTCTTTTTTACTTTATTTTAATTCACATTTTAGAAAAAAGAAATTAAAATCTGAATACATCTTTATCATGTATTAAAAAATGTCATGAAATATTTTTATGACTGTGGATAAGGACGAACGACTGATTTCAGCGGCCGGGCACGGGGCCTCCGGCTGTCCGGCGTCTTGTGGCTAGAAAGAAACAAGGCACATCGATCGGGTGTGCTCAAGGGGATACAAGTGAAGGACATGACTATGTTCAAAAAAAAAAGTGAAGGACATGACTTGAAGCAAGCCGAATGAGATGCATGAGAGCAGCGTTGCTTTGCTGACAAGAAAAAACTCACCATTCTCATCAGGTCCATGTAGGTAGGTATCCTAAAACGTCCGTCCGTCCAGGGGTTCAATCAAGCAACAAGAGATGCAAATATGGTGGCTCACCGTCACCGATGTTTTCGTTGACAAAAGGCTGTCCGCTACAGCTTGTGTTATTTGGGGCGCCTTATTATCACCTGCGCAGAGGAGTTGCTTGTTAGTCAGTGCAAAAAGGCATCATCCCTCACCTGATTAAAATGAACCAGATCTGAATATTTACATCTAACCATGATATTTTTATTGCACAAATGCTGCAGCCACCTTTGAAATGTGCATCCCCTTTACCCGTATCGGATCCAACGACTAGAATTGTTGGCAAAGTTTTTTTCTCAAATATGCACGAGTGTGCATATCATATATTAAAGAAGAAAGACAAAGAATTGGCAAAGCTTGCAGAAGGCTCTTAATAGACACCTATTATGAAGAATTGAAGAGGGATAGACACTACAATGTGCACCCCCTTGACGACCATGGACTGGCCAATTCTTTTTTTTATACTTTTTTGGTCTTCTTTCCATTTTTTTGGTTTTATTATCAGTTTTTCTATCTCTTTGTTTTTGTTTTTTAGACACGCAAGCATTTTGTTATCGTCATGAACCTAGATTGAGCCGTTCATGATTTTTTCATAAGAAAATGATTTTCTTTCAAACCATGAATTAAAAAAAAACATTTAACTCTTTTGAACACATTAGTATTTTACTATTTTATCGAAATACAACTTTTTATAATACATAAACTCTTCTAAAACGAAATTTTTTCAAAACACGTGGTGAACAAATTTGCACATGTATGACATTTATTTACATATGTATATGTATTTCAAAACATAAATAAAAGAGTTTTCAGGATTAAAAAATATGAAGCTATTTAAGCCGGCCCATGTACAGGCCCCCGTGCGTTTTCCCGCAGGAGTGAATGTGTTTCAGAACCAAAAGCAAGCCACGGCCTCGTGAAATCGATTGGGCCGGGCTCATGTATTGGGCCAGAAGGATTAATATGGGCTGCGAGAGAAATGATAAGAACAGACCGTTGATTAAAAGGACTCCTCCCCTAATAAATAAATAAAAAAGATTAAAAGGACTCCGGTGGGTCTACGTGAATACCAGATCGTGAATTCGTGATCTCTTTGGATTGGATCATCGTGCCGCGCGGCATGTCCGCCTTGAGTCCACCGTGGGCGGACCTGCCACCGGAACTGCTTCTCCACATCTCCGGCCGCCTACATGAACCAGCCGACTTCGTTCACTTCCATGCCGTCTGCACGTCGTGGCGTGGTGCAGGACTATTGCCCTCTCCGCCGATGCGGCCCAAGTTCCGGCCGTGGCTCCTCATGCCATGTGACGGCATCATTGTACACTCCGTCGTCAACTTCGGGGGCCTACGCCGTGACTGCGATGACATGGTCCTCGCGCGCGGAGCCGCCTGGTGCATCATCGGCCGACGATAGAAAGTGGGTGGCTAGCATAGATGGCACAGCCGCATGGTTCTTCACATGGAGTTTCGAGCCAAAACTCGTAAATCTTCTCACGGGAGACATCACACAACTTCCAGAGAATGTTGATGATAAGACGAAACAGCTTTGGAAGGATCCTCGTGGTATCCTCTATGGTGATGGCACCGTTTTCCTATACACTTGTATTCGATAACAGCACACGATGATCCTAACGGCGGCCACCATGCCTCCCGGTGATGCGGTGTGGATAATCGCGCTGAAGATGCTAGATGTACCAAGAGGTAGGCTGTTGGACGTAGCGTGTCACAATAGCAAGATCTATGTGCGCGCACGCGACAAGTTAGTGCCAAGGTCGAATGCAATCAATGGAAGAGACTACTAGGATGAATTGTAGAATTTGAAATTTTAATTTAGGTGTAGTCATGTCTCAAAATCCCTGGCTTATCTATCTAATAAAATTGTACTATTTGTAGACGTGGAACTCTAGTAGAATGTTCATTAGTAAAGGGGAGAATAGCCTTCATTCAATTAACATGACGTGTTCATTGCAATCAACTTGCACACAACTGGCTGCTATATCAAAGCTTCTTCATCTGGTACAGTCGCCTAATGGCTCTCATCAAAGATAAACGTAGTAGTCTTGAGAGAACATGGTAGAGAACTACCTAGCTGCAGGCTATGTTTCTTCTAGACTAGGTAGTGTTTCTGCTTCTTCTTCCTTAGCATGGCTTCAGATCTTCCGCGAACTGGTTGCAAGTCAATTCATCACCCTCCTTGGCAGCCGATTCTGAAATATTTTCGAATCGGTTAACCTGACAAGAACATGGAGCTAGCTTGCAGAGTTGCAGTTTACTGGGACCTTGTTACCTCGCATGAACAAACCTTTTCTGGTGTTTTTGGTACACCCGGTAATGAGTGAAGTGCATCCTAGGTCCTTGAACTATTTTGGTGGTGTCACGTAGGTCCTCAAAATATGAAAAGTGTCATCTAGGTCCTAAAAAATTGTTGAAGTGTAATAAGTGTGTATATATGTGACACCTCTGAAATAGTTTAAGGACCTATGTGACATCTTTGAAATAGTTTGAGGACCAATATAACACACATATTGCACTTTGAGGACTTGAATGACGATTTTCATAGTTCGATGACCTACGTGACACCTCTGGAATAATTTGAGGACCTATGATGCACTTCACTCCCCGGTAATTGCCTGCCGTTCCTGGTGGGAACCGTGAGTACAGTGTTCCTTTCGGTGTCCTGAACTGTTCAGCGGCAGCATGAGTACACTCACACCTCTAAAATTCCACCAACAATTCCATTAGCTGGTTATACATAATGTCCCTCTACTCAGAGTAGACAGGCATCCATCATCTCCTTCTTACCTTTACAGTGCCGGTTTTCAGTAATAAAAGGTTGTCAGCTGAAGCTTCTGGTATTGGGGCTCAACGAAGTGATAATCTTGTTCGTTAATTTCTCATTATGACCTGTGCAAGGGAGTTGCTTGTTAGTTAGTACAAAAAGCATCATCTCTTCATCCGATTAAAATGAAGCAGATCTGAAGTATTTAGCCCTGGCTTGATATTCCACTTCTGCAATGCTGCAGCCACAGCACGGGCCACCTTCGAAATATTTCCTGCAACAACAACCTGATCTGTACCTTGGGAGAATACTATTGGCGACAACTGCTGCTATTCCTAAGCGATCAGCATACACTTAAGATGGATTTGGTACACTGCATCCGAGGAAGAATAGAATGAGGCGCACGACACAAAGGATGTCACAGCAGAACCTTGAGACAGGAAATTCCATTTAATGTAATACCGCGATGCAATTGACAACAAAACAAGCTAGTGCTGTTTACTAATAAGTAAAGTTCCTCTGTAGGTCGAGCTACATGAAACCTCTTCCTTAATAGGTAAAGACACCAGGTTTTACTCAAATCCTATTCCTACATTCACGCAGAAGCAACACCAAGTATTACTCAACTAATACCTTCCAACAAAGGAGAACATACTGGGCATAACTTCCATAACCCAAGACTGGAACAGAGTGAGTTGCATCCAACAGATAGTACCATTCTCATACTTTGGCCATGGCCACATGAGGCTACCAAGGAGATGATCTACAAACCCAAAGTAACACCATAACTGAGGTGAGCATCTGATAGGAGATTAGAAAGATTGAGCATTCAAAATTATTACGGCTCAAAACATGAAGAATAACTAGTGTGCTCATAGCTCAGAACTGGAAAATAAGTAGTGTGTGCAGTAGATTGCTTGGAAGTTTGGCTAGTTCATTACCTTACTAAGCAATAACACGGGCAAAAGCTAGTGCCTTGTGGGGCCCTCGGACACCGTCTTGTGTTGATTCTTTCTCCCAAAAATTAGATATATTTCATAAAAAATCATTGTTAATTTTTATCGCGTCTGGACTTCGTTTGGTGTGGCTTTTCCACGAAACAAAAAAAAGTGAAAAATAGGAACGGGCACCGGACACTAGATCAATATGTTAGTTCATAAAATAATGTAAAAGTGCACCAAAACCATGCAAGATTGTTGTAAATATAGTATGGATACGTCATAAATTATGTACTTGTTGGAGACGTATCAGGCCCCCAAGTCCGAGCTGTCCTAGCAGATCGGACGGCCCGGAGCTGCCCCAAGATACTCCCGCGGCAAGTCACCCGGCAACTGACGGCCAGGAGGCTCACCTCTGAGTAGATGGATGATGGATGACCTAGCTAGTGTGCTCTTCAGAAGGAAAGATTGGATTGGATGCATCACCAGAGCAGCAGCTTGCCGCAGACTTTGACCAGCTCATCCTCGGCTCCGAAAGCATAACGATGAGGAGGCAGATGACGAGGCGCTGGCCAGCATGGGGACGAGGCCAAGGAAGAGCGTGAACACTTCGAGCTTGAGGTCGTCGTGGTCGCCAGGGTGGTCACCGATGGAGAAGGAGGTCGCGACCCACCGGCTCATCTCCTGGGCCTCCACCGCCAGCTGCTGCTGCTGCTTCTCGGCGTGTACAGTACTATAGTACCTAGCTGGGGTTAAATTTGCCAGTTTGACCTGAATGGGTACGTAATTACTTTTCTTGGTAATTACTAGTATTGGTTACTACTACCTCCGTCCTGGTTTATAGGTCCCCTTTATAGTTTGTGCCAAATTTTGATCAAAAATTTAACTAACAAAATATCAATGCATGTCAACAAAAATTATACCGTTGGATTTATATTTGAATATAGTTTTTAATGATATAATTTTTTGTGACATGCATGAATATTTTATTAGTTCAATCTATGATCAAAATTTGAGACAAAATATAACGGAGACCAATAAACCAGGACGAATGTAGTAGGATCTTTGTTGGTTGCGATGGAAATCGACCAACCAATCAGGTGACAAGAAGGTTTGGGTTGGGAGCTGGGAGTGGAAGGTACGTACACTCGTGCATGCTTCCTTTTGTTTTTTCTTCAACTCGTGGGCGGTTGATGCTTTTCTCTTCTCATTATCACGTACATCCTCTATAACACAATGCCCCCTAATTTTAAAGAGCTCACATTCAATTGAGATCTTCAACTAAAATGATCGAATGCATCGTCCAGGTATATTACTTTATAAGGTCTTTATAAATAATTAATAAAATGATAGAATGCATCGCCCAGAAGCAGCGGCCGGGGTATATCCTCCTTTCGTAAAAATATACCATATAGAAACATATTTCATGGTAACTCTAATTGTATTGATTTGTTATCCTAGATGTTGATAATTTATTCTATAATCCTTGTCAAAGTTTACTAAGTTAGACTTTAAAAAATAATACGAGAGCAGCAAAAGGGCGGACGAGCTCGCCTGATCCTGTTATTGTGGACCAATAGCACAACGTCTTTGATGGGTCAGCATTTATTGCAGGGGGTCCTGGTGAGTATCGAGAAGCATTAACGTACGCATCAAGAGCGTAGCCTCGCGATGTCCACGTCGACACAGGTACGACAAGAAAATCGGATGGAGCTAGCGAATGGGTTGGGCAGGAGCGCGAATGGTTCGACTTTTTAATCCCACACGCATCCTCTCTCCTTCTTTCCACCCACCTGCTAGGGTTTCCGTCGTCCCGGCCACCGCTGCCGCCGCCGGCGCCCGACGCCGCCACCATCCCGGCTCAAAGGTCAGTAGCGCCGCTATCTATCTTGCTCATGCTTGTAGCTTCACCATCTCCCTCCCTTTGAATCAGACTCTGCCTCCTCTTTCCCCCTTCCCCACAGCCTAATGTTCCCTCTGCCTCCATCCCCACGCTTGCAGCGGCGACCCAAGGAGGAGCTCCGGACTCGGCTGGAGTAGCTCGAGTAGCGGTGGTGGTCCACAACGCCATCAACGTCTTCCTCGGCAGAGCAACGTAGGCCATACAGACGTCCGGCTCCGTCCTGCTCTAGCGGCGCCGCCTGTCCACCCAACGAACAAGAGAGGATTAAGGAGGAGATGCACGACGGAGGTGCACACGCTCTTCCCTGTGGGACGACGGTGGTGTTCTTGCTCTAACCAAATTCCACCCCCTCGATCCCAAGTCAGATTCAAGTTCGCTTTTCATCAGTCTGATGACAAATATTCCTGTTTGGTTGACGGTGGTGATCAAGGGGTGGAATTAGTTCATACGTACAATTTATTAGCACAGCGCCACACCAGAGTACTTATGGCGACGATGATGACGAAGCAAGCTGACTTCTACTTCCGGCATACTGTTGGCTGATGCTTTGTACAGCAGCAATGCGTACTCGACCTCCGATTTGAATTTTGAGCATTGCACAGAGCTGGCTCCAATAACTTGGACACTCACGAACACAATAGCCTCTGCCGATCGATTTTGTGGCCGGCCATAAACGCTACGGATACAAACAAAATCAATTGGACACAATAGCCTCTGCCACAAGTGCTGGCTGTTTGCTTTATTACTAAATTCATTCATGGTATGCAGGGTACATGCATATATGAATCCATACTTGGATGGTTGGACTGTTGACAGAATAGGTTCGTATGTGAAAATAACATTAAGCATTAGAGCATTATACTTATTCAGATTTGGTCAGAACATACATATACTAGCTAGGCCAATTGCTTTTTTCATGCTACTGTTAGCATGCACTGATGTAGCAATATTCTAAAGGGATGTAAGAAGTGTCTTGCTTGACATCCTCTTTTTGTTACAAAGAAAAGTGGTTATTGATGTAAACTTGGCATCAAGACTATTTAAGTATATTTAGTTCAGGGGATGTTAAATATGTTGCTATTTGTAATTTAATCATTTAAGTATCTTTTTTGCTAAGGTTCTCTTTGTGGTTTTTCATGTAGCAATGGCATGGTTCATTAAATCTTTGGCACACAATGAAGTGTTTAGGAAACTCGATCCAGTAAAGCGGAGTGTTAATTTATCTAAATACGTCCAGTAAGTTCATGATGTAGCAAAACTTACATGGTAATGCCCAATCTTTTGCATTGCATATGTTAGATAAGGAGACTCACGTAATATGAAGGAAATTACACCATAAAGTTTGTCATGATAGTATACTTTATCAGCATTATTTTCATATATACATTATTATATGCTAGACATTTTTGTTCAGCTAACTGAGAAGACTACATAACTCAATAGTTAATCCAGTGTTTATCCAACAGAAAAAATAGGCCACCTGTAGAAGCAGACTCGTTACAAAATCTTTCCAGTAATCTGACAAGTACATCATGTATCTAACTCGGCCAAGTAAATTACACACTCATATCTTGGGTTTTAGGTACATTTATGTTTAAAATCGAGGCAACAATAGCTAAACCAGTATTTAATCTCTTTTATCAAATTGTGCAGAAGCATTCTATATAGGTTTATCTGTACCATAGCTGATATCTTAAAGTGAGTAGCTTGAACTACATCACTTGTAAAGACTCCCTAAATTATAGACATATCCAAAACAAACTGCAGTACTCCTTCCTTCCCTATAGTATTTTATAAGTATATAGTATCATAAATGCTTCTTACTATTTTGGTTACCGATTTAATCAATTCGTTTGATGTGCTTTAGTAATAGCTGAAAGTTTTGGTGTCACCTCTATTGTAAGGGGAGAAAGAACTATAGGTCAAAGCCTCCTCATATCTGATGCTGATATATTTAGCTTTAGAATTATGGATTTAGATGTCTTCCTGATTCCCCTCCTCTTTCATTGCCCTACTTTTAGAGCTTCTCTTCTTTGTTTGTGCAGATTTTGTTTCTCTATGTCTTCCTGATTCCCCCCTATTTCAGTGCTCTACTTTTAGAGCTTCTCTTCTTTGTTTGTGCAGATTTTGTTTCTCTATGCCTACAGACGATCGCAGAAAATCCAAGAAGATTGACACGAGTGACCCCGGACCCGGAGGCTGTACCAATCATGTTTATAGCACTACAAACTTGGAATACGTCCAGTATTTATTATCTTGGTAATTCACTGCATATGAAGAAAGGACAACCGTTCATGGGTATGTATGCCCTCATCTATTTCAGGCCACATGATACGACATATGCCTTTAGAAACATTTGTTAAATATCCATTGGGATTACCAATTTGGTCCTTAATCCCAGAATTGGATATTTTTAACAGTTTTGTTATGGTCTTTTCCATTGCAGACCCATCCCAAGAGGTATCGATCTGCAGAAACTTACATCTAGGTGTTTGTCCTGAACATATATGCATAGGAGGTGATGGTTACATTTAAGGTAGAGAGATTCTTAGAGCTATGCACTTGTTCACAAAAGCTGAGAAAAGTCAGGCGATATTCTCTATCTTGTCACAGCTGTGATGATTTTGCTTAGGAATTTTTTGTTAATTGACATACATTTTTGTTAATTCATAGGCACTTTTGTATGTCGTTCATTATGATAATTTTGCTTAGGAAGTTTGGAATGAAAGTTCTGGCACTTTCAATATTCACTGTATTCGTAATCGGAAAGTATTTAGTCTACACATACTGTTCATGTTCATGGTGATACTATATTGTAAATATTAGTGCTTAGTTCATGTCCTTGATGAACTTTTTTGAATTTTTGCTCCTGGTGGTGGTCGAGCTCATCTGGTGGTGGTTGTTGCCGCTCCTTCTCTCCACGGCGTAGACCTTGTCGTCAAGCTCATCTTCTATCCTAAGGTGTGTGTTGTCTTCCTCTCTGTTGTAGTTACTTCCACATTATTATATGATCTAAGGCACACATGTATATTGAACGTCATGAAGTCGGATTTATTTCCATTTCTTCAGTTTGTGACACAAAGTTCCGTCCAGTAATTGGAAAGATTATTTCTTGACTGTTGTTCTCAGGAGCTCATTATTTTAGTCCTTTTCTCTTAGATTTTGACTAATCTGGCCGCTCTGGTGCTCCACTTTCTTATTTGCAGGTGATGATCTTTCTGCAAGTTGCTGCCTGGGTTTATAGGTTGATGATTCTTCTATCCCTTGATCTTCTTCTGTGCATGTGTCATATGTGCTTACATCTATGTTGGGTGCGGCTGCAGTCCCGTTCGTTTCTTTACAAGACACAGATGACAGAAATGCCGCAATGGGACCAGGTCGTTACCTTTTTCCGCCTCTATCCACATGTATCCATACAATTGTATGTTCGTCGTTTGCCCACTTATATGTGTATATATGCTTCTTTCTAACAATGGTCGTTTGGATGCATATGCCCATATTGCCATTTTTTGTGAAGTATGTAGTTGTGGGGACCCCGACTCATAAGTCGAGATCACCGAATGCACGTGTACAGTGATCCCAGAGATCAATGCTTACTGAATACACAGAAGATGAATAACAAGAGTCTTACATCCATACATACCGTTTTACACAAATAGGACCATTATGGTCAAGTCTTACATAGATAAAGCCATAAGGGCTGAACACCAAATAAACTTAAGTAGCGGAAATCTTCGTCGATAAGTAGAACCCATGCATATGCCTTAACCCTACAGGCATTCTGACTGGGAAGCGTCCTAGCTCGCATGTTCGTCACCAAGGTACTCTTCATTATATCCTGTTCTTTCATGCCTAGCCAATAAAATAATCAGTGGCAAGCCAATGAGTACTTTGAATGTACTCGCAAGCAACCCATGTTTGGCTCAAGATACAACAATGCATGACATAGGTAAATTTTTGCAGAAAACTGATTTTGTCGTGTTATGACATGTTCAATAACTGGTAAACCATGCATCGCATGAATTCAAGAAACCATAGGGGCTGGTTACAGATATCAACATAAAGGGAGAGGGCTCCAACCCAACTCATTCATGTCAAGTCCTTTGACTTGACCCAAGTAGTTCTTCCCACACACACTGGTTTGTAAATAAGTGGACATAGCCCAAGAGCGGTTACCCAACTGTCCTTGACCGTGGACACGGCTATTCGAATAGTTTTACACTCTGCAGAGGTTGCACACTTTACCCACAAGATCCGGGGAACTTTCGTGTCATCCACGACCCGCGGTACCTCAAGTACCCGGGGTAAGCACCCGATCACTATCTTTCCCTAGACGACACTAACAAGGAGTCCACTCGTTGTTCCGTATCCTCATGATGTACATCATACGAGACTCACTCGAGATCGTAACATCCGAGAGGGGACACAACGGTGTATCCGGTGCCCTGTGAAAACAGTCATGGCCGCCCTACCTGGCACGACCCCGTCCCGAGAGAGCGCACCAACAACTCTCCCGTCACTAGTAATGGCCTAGGTAATCAATAATGCCCTTTCCCATACAAGGGTAGAGTGGTTGCGCATGTAAGGTTGGAATAACAGTCGCAACTTAAACCTATCCGTTTTGAAAAACAACACACACACACACTTGCCTGGTACACCACTTCGTCATCAAGTGGTTACCCAACTCATCATCTCCCACGGGCATAAGTGGCACCCGATGGGGGTTTTCGAAAAGTCTTTTGAAAATACTTTGTCTCCATCACCATGCATATTCCCGTCCTTTTTTGCGTAGCAACTACTTTAGCATCCTATCTACTCCCACCAACATAACCCTCATAAGAAGGTAGGGTCATGCATAATGCAAGTATCAACAAGGAAGTAACAGAGGCAACCCATCAAGGTGGTTACTTAAGAACTCCCACTTAGATAGACATCCCTCTAATCCTCTAAGTGATTACGTGATCCAAATCAACTAAACCATGTCTGATCATCACGTGAGATGTAGTAGTTTCATTGGTGAACATCTTTATGTTGATCATATCTACTATATGATTCACGCTCGACCTTTCGGTCTCCGTGTTCCGAGGCCATATCTGTATATGCTTGGCTCGTCAAGTTTAACCTGAGTATTCCGCATGTGCAACTGTTTTGCACCCGTTGTATTTGAACGTAGAGCCTATCACACCCGATCATCACGTGGTGTCTCAGCACGAAGAACTTTCGCAACGGTGCATACTTAGGGAGAACACTACTTGATAATTTAGTGAGAGATCATCTTATAATGATACCGCCAATCAAAGCAAGATAAGATGCATAAAAGATAAACATCACATGCAATCAATATAAGTGATATGATATGGCCATCATCATCTTGTGCTTGTGATCTCCATCTACGAAGCACCATCGTGATCACCATCGTCACCGGCACGACACCTTGATCTCCATCGTAGCATCGTTGTCGTCTCGCCGAGCTTGTGCTTCCACGACTATCGCTACCGTTTAGTGATAAAGTAAAGCATTACAGCGCGATTGCATTGCATACAATAAAGCGACAACCATATGGCTCCTGCCAGTTGCCGATAACTCGGTTACAAAACATGATCATCTCATACAATAAAATTTAGCATCATGTCTTGACCATATCACATCACAACATGCCCTGCAAAAACAAGTTAGACGTCCTCTACTTTGTTGTTGCAAGTTTTACGTGGCTGCTACGGGCTTAAGCAAGAACCAATCTTACCTACGCATCAAAACCACAACGATAGTTTGTCAAGTTTGTGCTATTTTAACCTTCGCAAGGACCGGGCGTAGCCACACTCGATTCAACTAAAGTTGGAGAAACTGTCGCCCGCAAGCCACCTATGTGCAAAGCACGTCGGGAGAACCGGTCTCGCATAAGCGTACGCGTAATGTCGGTCCGGGCCGCTTCGTCCAACAATACCGCCGAACCAAAGTATGACATGCTGGTAAGCAGTATGACTTATATCGCCCACAACTCACTTGTGTTCTACTCGTGCATATAACATCAACATATAAAACCTAGGCTCGGATGCCACTGTTGGGGAACGTAGTAATTTCAAAAGATTTCCTATGCACACGCAAGATCATGGTGATGCATAGCAACGAGGGGAGAGTGCGATCTACGTACCCTTTGTAGAACGACAACGGAAGCGTTTGGTTGATGTAGTCGTACGTCTTCACGGCCCGACCGATCAAGCACCGAAACTACGGCACCTCCGAGTTTTAGCACACGTTCAGCTCGATGACGATCCCCGGACTCCGATCCAGCAAAGTGTCGGGGAAGAGTTCCGTCAGCACGACGGCGTGGTGACGATCATGATGTACTACTGCTGCAGGGCTTCGCCTAAGCACCGCTACAATATTATCGACGACTATGGTGGCTGGGGGCGCCGCACACGGCTAAGAATAAGATCACGTGGATCAACTTGTGTGTCTCTGGGGTGCCCCAGCCTCCGTATATAAAGGACTAAAGGGGGGGTGCGGCCGGCCAAGGAGGGCGCGCCAGGAGAGTCCTACTCCCTCTGGGAGTAG
>NC_041382.1:2370992-2373898 GCF_002162155.2 Triticum dicoccoides
AGTAAAATCCCGATTTCACCCGGAACACTTCCGATATCCAAACATAGGCTTCCAATATATCAATCTTTATGTCTCGACCATTTTGAGACTCCTCGTCATGTCCGTGATCACATCCGGGACTCCGAACAAACTTCGGTACAGCAAAATGCATAAACTCATAATATAACTGTCATCGTAACCTTAAGCGTGCGGACCCTACGGGTTCGAGAACAATGTAGACATGACTGAGACATGTCTCCGGTCAATAACCAATAGCGGAACCTGGATGCTCATATTGGCTCCTACATATTCTACGAAGATCTTTATCGGTCAGACTGCATAACAACATACGTTGTTCCCTTTGTCATCGGTATGTTACTTGCCCGAGATTCGATCGTCGGTATTCCAAATACCTAGTTCAATCTCGTTACTGGCAAGTCTCTTTACTCGTTCTGTAATACATCATCCCGCAACTAACTCATTAGTTGCAATGCTTGCAAGGCTTAAGTGATGTGCATTACCGAGAGGGCCCAGAGATACCTCTCCGACAATCGGAGTGACAAATCCTAATCTCGAAATATGCCAACCCAACATGTACCTTTGGAGACACCTGTAGAGCTCCTTTATAATCTCCCAGTTACGTTGTGACGTTTGGTAGCACACAAAGTGTTCCTCTGGTAAACGGGAGTTGCATAATCTCATAGTCATAGGAACATGTATAAGTCATGAAGAAAGCAATAGCAACATACTAAACGATCGGGTGCTAAGCTAGCGAAATGGGTCATGTCAATCAGATCATTCACTTAATGATGTGATCCCGTTAATCAAATAACAACTACTTGTTCATGGTTAGGAAACATAACCATCTTTGATTAACGAGCTAGTCAAGTAGAGGCATACTAGTGACACTTTGTTTGTCTATGTATTCACACATGTATTATGTTTCCGGTTAATACAATTGTACCATGAATAATAAACATTTATCATGATATAAGGAAATAAATAATAACTTTATTATTTCCTCTAGGGCATATTTCCTTCAGTAGGAGTCGTCGTCGACGATGGCGTCTGGCTCCTGGGCTCCAGCATCTGGTTGCGACAACTAGGTAGAAAGGATAGAGGGAAGGGAAGGAGAAATCAACCGTGAGTACTCATCCAAAGTACTCGCAAGCAAGGAGCTACACTACATATGTATGCATTGGTATCAACTGGAATAAGGCTATTATATGTGGACTGAACTACAGAATGCCGGAATAAGAGGGGGATAGCTAGTCCTTTCGAAGACCACGCTTCTGGCAGCCTCCGTCTTGCAGCATGTAGAAGAGAGTAGACTGAAGTCCTCCAAGTATCATCACGTAGCATAATCCTAACCGATGATCCTCCCCTCGTCGCCCTGTGAGAGAGCGATCACCGGTTGTATCTGGCACTTGGAAGGGTGTGTTTTATTAAGTATCCGGTTCTAGTTGTCATAAGGTCAAGGTACAACTCCAAGTCGTCCTGTTACCGAAGATCACGGCTATTCGAATAGATTAACTTCCCTGCAGGGGTGCACCACATATCCCAACACGCTCGATCCCATTTGGCCGGACACACTTTCCTGGGTCATGCCCGGCCTCGGAAGATCAACACGTCGCAGCCCTACCTAGGCACAACAGAGAGGTCAGCACGCCGGTGTAAATCCTATGGCGCAGGGGTCTGGGCCCATCGCCCATTGCACACCTGCACGTTGCGTACGCGGCCGGAAGCAGAACTAGCCCCCTTAATACAAGAGTAGGCTTACGGTCCAATCCGACGCGCGCCACTCAGTCGCTGACGTCACGAAGGCTTCAGCTGATACCACGACGTCGAGTGCCCATAACTGTCCCCGCGTAGATGGTTAGTGCGTATAGGCCAATAGCCAGACTCAGATCAAATACCAAGATCTCGTTAAACATGTTAAGTATCCGCGAACACCGACTAGGGCCAGGCCCACCTCTCTCCTAGGTGGTCTCAACCTGCCCTGTCGCTCCGCCA
Source organism: Triticum dicoccoides (assembly GCF_002162155.2). Lineage (NCBI taxonomy): Eukaryota > Viridiplantae > Streptophyta > Magnoliopsida > Poales > Poaceae > Triticum > Triticum dicoccoides. The sequence continues at coordinate 2,372,985 of NC_041382.1, forward strand.
CAAAGTAACAGTCGGGGGCCGTCGGGAACCCAGGCCCACCTCTACCGGGATGGAGCCACCTGGCCCTTCAGCCCCCAACTCGGAACAGTACCACAGGTAATGTAACTGTGTAAAGTATATAGTATATGTCCGTGATCACCTCCCGAAGTGATCACGGCCCAGTAGTATAGCATGGCAGACGGACAAGAGTGTAGGGCCACTGATGGAACACTAGCATCCTATACTAAGTAGTAGGATAGGAGGTAATGGTAACAACAGTAGTAGCAAGGACAGGCTATGCATCAGGATAGGAATAACGGAAAGCAGTAACATGCTACACTACTCTAATGCAAGCAGTATAGAGAAGAGTAGGCGATATCTGGTGATCAAATGGGAGGCTTGCCTGGTTGCTCTGGCAAGAGAGAGTGGTCGGCAAGGGGCGGCGCGGCTAGCCGGAGCCGGCGAGGTAGGGGAGGGCCGGCCAGTGGAGCGGACGGCGGCGGTAGGGGCGCGGCCGCCGGCGCGGGTGGCGTGCGGAGGCGGGGCCCTGCCGCTGGCGGAGGAGCTGCAGGGGTCGGCAGCGGCGAGCGAGGCGAGCAACAGTGCATGGGGAAGGGGTACGGCGAGCGGCGCGGGTCTGCTCTATGGGGCCCTTGGAGCCCCGGGAGCACGGGGCCGAGCTCGCTTTCGAGCTCAGGGGACCGAGGCCGTGACGGTGGGGAGCTAGGCGGCGACATCGCTCGCGCGCGGACGGGGATGGCCGGCACGGCGAGGCCGCAGCGGCAGGCGGGCATCGGCGGGTGGGGGCGGTGGCCATTGGCGATGCGAGCATGGGCAGCTGCAGATGCGTGCGGCGACAGACTAGCACGAGCGGGTGGGGCGCGAGGCGGGTGAGCAGCGCAGCGGCAGAGGAGGCGGGCAGACACGGGCGGCGG
>NC_041382.1:2374598-2390488 GCF_002162155.2 Triticum dicoccoides
GTTTGCCCCCTTTGCTTTTATTTGTTTTGCCTTTTCCTTTTCTTATTTCCTTTTTTTGTAGTATCTTTTATTTTTAGTTTTACAAAAATTACCACTAGTGCCTAAATTTGTATTTATCAACAAACTATTGTGAGATTAATTCTTAACCAATAATAAAATAGTTTTAGCATTTTATAAATTTAATAGGCATTTGTTTAATTGTTTTCACTACTGTTTTAATTGTTTTTAGAGCCTTTAAACATTTTATCAAAGTTTGGTTTCTCCACCATAATTACTTACGATTTATTTGACACAACCCAAACATTTTAGTTTTGATATTTGAAAATTTTACTGTTTGCCTATATTTAAATTTTTTATTTGAATCTTTTTGAACTAACTCGAGTTTATCAACAGTACCCGAGGTGACGTGGCACCATTAGCAGAGGTCTACTGTAGCTTGATTATCCGGGCGTCACAATTCTCCTTCACTACAAGAAATCTCGTCCCGAGATTTAAGAGGGAAGTAAAGGGGGAAGGTGTGGTTACGAAATTCTATCGAGTCTTCTCGGTCTTGGTTGCTCTTCTCGAAGAAGTTAATCCCTTTTGTTGGTGTCTTCAATTCTTTATTCCAAAGCATCATGATGAAGTTGTTGTCCTTTCTTCGGGAACTCCACCATACTTACGAATAGGTAAGGGGCAGCTCTACAACGATAGGATGTTATAAGGAGAAATCATCAGGGGGGTTATCCCAGGAATGAACACATGAGTACCTCTCGAGTTGAAGAAATAAAACACATCGAGAGTAAAGTTCGAAGGTACAATAAGAAGTTTCAAGCAGCCAGGCAATCGTTCAATGCCTAGTCAGAAGGTGAAAGGGGTTTCAAAGCGACGGAATAATTATTGTGTCCGATGCCAGAATTGATAATCTCATCGGAAGGTGGCTCATGAATTACATACGAGTCCACGCGGGAGGAATAACTTTGGGAACATGGGGTGTACAGGAGAGTAAGGTTTCGATCCTTGGACATGTGGGTTATGGGCCCACCATGTGGGTTAAATGTAGGAAAGGTGGTGACATCTTGCGCGGTCATGTAAGCAAGGCATGTTAGAGGATAGCCTGTCATTTATGTCGGCAACAACATCGGTACCAAGGGCGAGGGACGAAGAGAACCATTTTCCTGCTCGTCGAAACGAGGCGGACCAATAGGCAAAGTTCTCGCCCATCGGTGGTTACCGGAATATCATCAACAATAGTAACAGGGTCTTACTGACTGAGTTGTACACCATGGTGTTTACATAAGCAGGAGAATATTACTGCTTAGATCATATATATCTCCAATAAGGTTAAACAAAACAATGGAAAGGAAAAGGTGATCATCAGATTTAAACAAAACAATGGAAAGGAAAATGTGTTTAACCACATATTTCAGGGATATATCCTTCCCATGGACAAGCAGAGCATGATATCCATGACAGGATATAATGTAGAAAATTCTTTAAGTATGGGGGGAGAAATTTCCTGACATTACCCATACAACGGTGTTTGGATAATTGAGCAGGAAACATTTAGCATTGGGCGTCAAATGCTCTTGTGGAAAATCGGAGTACCATAGACATGTTTCGAGATAGCATTGGCATGGTCTCCAGGTGAAAATCAGACTTTGGATACAAAGGATCCACCGAAAACTGTTGGGTTTCGTAGTAATTTCAAAAAAATTCCTATGCACATGCAAGATCATGTGATGCATAGCAACGAGAGGGGATAGTGTTGTCTACGTACCCAACGCAGACCGACTGCGGAAGCGCTGACACGACGTAGAGGAAGTAGTCGTACGTCTTCACGATCCAACCGATCAAGCACCGAAACTACGGCACCTCCGAGTTCGAGCACACGTTCAGCTCGATGACGATCCCCGGACTCCGATCTAGTAAAGTGTCGGGGAAGAGTTTCGTCAGCACGACGGCGGGGTGACGATCTTGATGAACTACAGCAGCAGGGCTTCGCCTGAACCCCGCTACAGTATTATCGAGGAATATGGTGGCAGGGGGCACCGCACACGGCTAAGGAATAGATCACGTGGATCAACTTGTGTGTTTAGAGGTGCCCCCTGCCTCCGTATATAAAGGAGCCAAGGGGGAGGGGTGCGGCCAGCCCTATGGAGGCGCAGGAGGAGTCCTACTCCTACCGGGAGTAGGACTCCCCCCCCCCCCAAATCCTATTCCAAATAGGATTCCCAAGGGGGAAAGAGCGAGAGAGGTGGCCGGCCACCTCTCCTAGTCCTAGTAGGACTAGGGGAGGGGGGAGGAGCGCAGCCCACCATGGGCAGCCCCTTTCACCTTTCCACTAAAGCCCAATAAGGCCCATATGGCTCCCGGAGGGTTCCGGTAACCTCCCGGTAACCCGGTAAAATCCCGATTTCACCCGGAACACTTCCGATATCCAAACATAGGCTTCCAATATATCAATATTTACGTCTTGACCATTTCGAGACTCCTCGTCATGTCCGTGATCACATCCGGGACTCCGAACAACATTCGGTACATCAAAATGCATAAACTCATAATATAACTGTCATCGTAACCTTAAGCGTGCGGACCCTACGGGTTCGAGAACAATGTAGACATGACCGAGACACGTCTCCGGTCAATAACCAATAGCGGGACCTAGATGCCCATATTGGCTCCTACATATTCTACTAAGATCTTTATCGGTCAGACCGCATAACAACATACGTTGTTCCCTTTGTCATCGGTATGTTACTTGCCCGAGATTCGATCGTCGGTATCCAATACCTAGTTCAATCTCGTTACCGGCAAGTCTCTTTACTTGTTCCGTAATACATCATCTAACATATTAGTTGTAATGCTTGCAAGGCTTATGTGATGTGTATTACCGAGAGGGCCCAGAGATACCTCTCCGACAATCGGAGTGACAAATCCTAATCTCGAAATACGCCAACCCAACATCTACCTTTGGAGACACCTGTAATGCTCCTTTATAATCACCCAGTTACGTTGTGACGTTTGGTAGCACCCAAAGTGTTCCTCCGGCAAACGGGAGTTGCATAATCTAATAGTCATAGGAACATGTATAAGTCATGAAGAAAGCAAAGCAACATACTAAACGATCGGGTGCTAAGCTAATGGAATGGGTCATGTCAATCAGATCATTCAACTAATGATGTGACCTCGTTAATCAAATAACAACTCATTGTTCATGGTCAGGAAACATAACCATCTTTGATTAACGAGCTAGTCAAGTAGAGGCATACTAGTGACACTTTGTTTGTCTATGTATTCACACATGTATTATGTTTCCGGTTAATACAATTCCAGCATGAATAATAAACATTTATCATGATTATAAGGAAATAAATAATAACTTTATTATTGCCTCTAGGGCATATTTCCTTCAGTCTCCCACTTGCACTAGAGTCAATAATCTAGATTACACTGTAATGATTCTAACACCAATGGAGCCTTGGTGCTGATCATGTTTTGCTCGTGGAAGAGGCTTAGTCAACGGGTCTGCAACATTCGGATCCGTATGTATCTTGCAAATCTCTATGTCTCCCACCTGGACCAGATCCCGGATGGAGTTGAAGCGTCTCTTGATGTGTTTGGTCCTTTTGTGAAATCTGGATTCCTTTGCCAAGGCAATTGCACCAGTATTGTCACAAAAGATTTTCATTGGACCCGATGCATTAGGTATGACACCTAGATCGGATATGAACTCCTTCATCCAGACTCCTTCGTTCGCTGCTTCTGAAGCAGCTATGTACTCCGCTTCACATGTAGATCCTGCTACGACGCTTTGTTTAGAACTGCACCAACTGACAGCTCCACCGTTTAATGTAAACACGTATCCGGTTTGCGATTTAGAATCGTCCGGATCAGTGTCAAAGCTTGCAACAACGTAACCTTTTACGGTGAGCTCTTTGTCACCTCCATATACGAGAAACATATCCTTAGTCCTTTTCAGGTATTTCAGGATGTTCTTGACCGTTGTCCAGTGATCCACTCCTGGATTACTTTGGTACCTCCCTACTAAACTTATAGCAAGGCACACATTAGGTCTGGTACACAGCATTGCATACATGATAGATCCTATGGTTGATGCATAGGGAACATCTTTCATATTCTCTCTATCTTCTGCAGTGGTCGGGCATTGAGTCTTACTCAACTTCACACCTTGTAACACAGGCAAGAACCCTTTCTTTGCTTGATCCATTTTGAACTTCTTCAAAACTTTGTCAAGGTATGTGCTTTGTGAAAGTCCAATTAAGCGTCTTGATCTATCTCTATAGATCTTAATGCCTAATATGTAAGCAGCTTCACCGAGGTCTTTCATTGAAAAACTTTTATTCAAGTATCCCTTTATGCTATCCAGAAATTCTATAATATTTCCAATCAGCAATATGTCATCCACATATAATATCAGAAATGCTACAGAGCTCCCACTCACTTTCTTGTAAATACAGGCTTCTCCGAAAGTCTGTATAAAACCAAATGCTTTGATCACACTATCAAAACGTTTATTCCAACTCCGAGAGGCTTGCACCAGTCCATAAATGGATCGCTGGAGCTTGCACACTTTGTTAGCTCCCTTTGGATCGACAAAACCTTCCGGTTGCATCATATACAACTCTTCTTCCAGAAATCCATTCAGGAATGCAGTTTTGACATCCATCTGCCAAATTTCATAATCATAAAATGCGGCAATCGCTAACATGATTCGGACGGACTTAAGCATCGCTACGCGTGAGAAGGTCTCATCGTAGTCAATCCCTTGAACTTGCCGAAAACCTTTTTGCGACAAGTCGAGCTTTGTAGATAGTAACATTACCATCAGCGTCAGTCTTCTTCTTAAAGATTCATTTATTCTCAATTGCTTGCCGATCATCGGGCAAGTCAACCAAAGTCCATACTTTGTTCTCATACATGGATCCCATCTCAGATTTCATGGCTTCAAGCCACTTTGCGGAATCTGGGCTCACCATCGCTTCTTCATAGTTAGTAGGTTCATCATGATCTAGTAGCATGACTTCCAGAACAGGATTACCGTACCACTCTGGTGCGGATCTTACTCTGGTTGATCTACGTGGTTCAGTAGTATCTTGATCTGAAGTTTCATGATCATTATCATTGGCTTCCTCACTAACTGGTGTAGGTGTCACTGAAACAGTTTTCTGTGATGAACTACTTTCCAGTAAGGGAGCAGGTACAGTTACCTCGTCAAGTTCTACTTTCCTCCCACTCACTTCTTTCGAGAGAAAATCCTTCTCTAGAAAGGATCCATTCTTAGCAACGAATGTCTTGCCTTCGGATCTGTGATAGAAGGTGTACCCAACAGTTTCCTTTAGGTATCCTATGAAGACACATTTCTCCGATTTGGGTTCGAGCTTATCAGGTTGAAGCTTTTTCACATAAGCATCGCAGCCCCAAACTTTAAGAAACGACAACTTTGGTTTCTTGCCAAACCACAGTTCATAAGGCGTCGTCTCAACGGATTTTGATGGTGCCCTATTTAACGTGAATGCAGCCGTCTCTAGAGCATAACCCCAAAACGATAGCGGTAAATCAGTAAGAGACATCATAGATCGCACCATATCTAGTAAAGTACGATTACGATGTTCGGACACACCATTACGCTGTGGTGTTCCGGGTGGCGTGAGTTGCGAAACTATTCCACAGTTTTTCAAATGTACACCAAACTCGTAACTCAAATATTCTCCTCCACGATCAGATCATAGAAACTTTATTTTCTTGTTACGATGATTTTCAACTTCACTCTGAAATTCCTTGAACTTTTCAAATGTTTCAGACTTATGTTTCATTAAGTAGATATATCCATATCTGCTTAAATCATCTGTGAAGTTGAGAAAATAACGATATCCGCCACGAGCCTCAATATTCATCGGACCACATACATCGGTATGTACGATTTCCAACAAATCTGTTGCTCTCTCCATAGTACCGGAGAACGGTGTTTTAGTCATCTTGCCCATGAGGCACGGTTCGCAAGTACCAAGTGATTCATAATCAAGTGGTTCCAAAAGTCCATCAGTATGGAGTTTCTTCATGCGTTTTACACCGATATGACCTAAACGACAGTGCCACAAATAAGTTGCACTTTCATTATCAACTCTGCATCTTTTGGCTTCAACATTATGAATATGTGTATTACTACTATCGAGATTCAATAAAAATAGACCACTCTTCAAGGGTGCATGACCATAAAAGATATTACTCATATAAATAGAACAACCATTATTCTCTGATTTAAATGAATAACCGTCTCGCATTAAACAAGATCCAGATATAATGTTCATGCTCAACGCTGGCACCAAATAACAATTATTTAGGTCTAATATTAATCCCGAAGGTAGATGTAGAGGTAGCGTGCCGACCGCGATCACATCGACTTTGGAACCGTTTCCCACGCGCATCGTCACCTCGTCCTTTGCCAGTGCCCGCTTATTCCGTAGTCCCTGTTTCGAGTTGCAAATATTAGCAACAGAACCAGTATCAAATACCCAGGTGCTACTGCGAGCTCTAGTAAGGTACACATCAATAACATGTATATCACATATACCTTTGTTCACCTTGCCATCCTTCTTATCCGCCAAATACTTGGGGCAGTTCCGCTTCCAGTTTCAGGCTTTGGTCCAGGCTTGGGTTTCTTCTCTTGAGCAGCAACTTGCTTGCCGTTCTTCTTGAAGTTCCCCTTCTTCTTCCCTTTGCCCTTTTCCTTGAAACTAGTGGTCTTGTTAACCATCAACACTTGATGCCCCTTCTTGATTTCTACCTCCGCAGCTTTCAGCATTGCGAAGAGCTCGGGAATAGTCTTGTTCATCCCTTGCATATTATAGTTCATCACGAAGCTCTTGTAGCTTGGTGGCAGTGATTGGAGAATTGTGTCAATGACGCAATCATCCGGAAGATTAACTCCCAATTGAATCAAGTGATTATTATACCCAGACATTTTGAGTATATGCTCACTGACAGAACTGTTCTCCTCCATCTTGCAGCTATAGAACTTATTGGAGACTTCATATCTATCAATTCGGGCATTTGCTTGAAATATTAACTTCAACTCCTGGAACATCTCATATGCTCCATGACGTTCAAAACGTCGTTGAAGTCCCGATTCTAAGCCGTAAAGCATGGCACACTGAACTATCGAGTAGCCATCAGCTTTGCTCTGCCAGACGTTCATAACATCTGGTGTTGCTCCAGCAGCAGGCCTGGCACCCAGCGGTGCTTCCAGGACGTAATTCTTCTGAGCAGCAATGAGGATAATCCTCAAGTTACGGACCCAGTCCGTGTAATTGCTACCATCATCTTTCAACTTTGCTTTCTCAAGGAACGCATTAAAATTCAACGGAACAACAGCACAAGCCATCTATCTACAATCAACATAAACAAGCAAGATACTATCAGGGACTAAGTTCATGATAAATTTAAGTTCAATTAATTATATTACTAAAGAACTCCCACTTAGATAGACATCCCTCTAATCTTCTAAGTGATTACGTGATCCAAATCAACTAAACCATAACCGATCATCACGTGAGATGGAGTAGTTTTCAATGGTGAACATCGTTTATGTTGATCATATCTACTATATGATTCACGCTCGACCTTTCGGTCTCCGTGTTCCGAGGCCATATCTGCATATGCTAGGCTCGTCAAGTTTAACCTGAGTATTCTGCTTGTGCAAAAACTGGCTTGCACCCGTTGTAGATGGACGTAGAGCTTATCACACCCGATCATCACGTGGTGTCTGGGCACGACAAACTTTGGCAACGGTGCATACTCAGGGAGAACACTTCTTGATAATTTAGTGAGAGATCATCTTATAATGCTACCGTCAATCAAAGCAAGATAAGATGCATAAAAAGATAAACATCACATGCAATCAATTTAAGTGATATGATATGGCCATAATCATCTTGTGCTTGTGATCTCCATCTCTGAAGCACCGTCATGATCACCATCGTCACCGGCGTGACACCTTGATCTCCATCGTAGCATCGTTGTCGTCTCGCCAATCTTATGCTTCCACGACTATCACTACCGTTTAGTAATAAAGTAAAGCATTACATCGCGATTGCATTGCATACAATAAAGCGACAACCATATGGCTCCTGCCAGTTGCCGATAACTCGGTTACAAAACATGATCAACTCATACAATAAAATTCAGCATCATGCCTTGACCATATCACATCACAACATGCCCTGCAAAAACAAGTTAGACGTCCTCTACTTTGTTGTTGCAAGTTTTACGTGGCTGCTACGGGCTTAAGTATGAACCAATCTCACCTATGCATCAAAACCACAACGATAGTTTGTCAAATAGACTCCGTTTTAACCTTCGCAAGGACCGAGCGTAGCCATACTTGGTTCAACTAAAGTTGGAGAGACAGTCGCCCGCAAGCCACCTGTGTGCAAAGCACGTCGGGGGAACCGGTCTCGCGTAAGCGTACGCATAAGGTTGGTCTGGGTCGTATCGTCCAACAATGCCGCCGAACCAAAGTATGACATGCTGGTAGGCAGTATGACTTATATCGCCCACAACTCACTTGTGTTCTACTCGTGCATATAACATCAACATAAATAACCTGGCTCGGATGCCACTGTTGGGTTTCGTAGTAATTTCAAAAAAATTCCTACGCACACGCAAGATCATGTGATGCATAGCAACGAGAGGGGAGAGTGTTGTCTACGTACCCAATGCAGACCGACTGCGGAAGCGCTGACACGACGTAGAGGAAGTAGTCGTACGTCTTCACGATCCAACCGATCAAGCACCAAAACTACGGCACCTCCGAGTTCGAGCACACGTTCAGCTCGATGACGATCCCCGGACTCCGATCCAGCAAAGTGTCGGGGAAGAGTTCCGTCAGCACGACGGCATGGTGACGATCTTGATGAACTACAGTAGCAGGGCTTCGCCTGAACTCCGCTACAGTATTATCGAGGAATATGGTGGCAGGGGGCACCGCACACGGCTAAGGAATAGATCACGTGGATCAACTTGTGTGTTTAGAGGTGCCCCTGCCTCCGTATATAAAGGAGCCAAGGGGGAGGGGTGCGGCCAGCCCTATGGAGGCGCAGGAGGAGTCCTACTCCTACTGGGAGTAGGACTCCCCCCCCCCCCAATCCTATTCCAAATAGGATTCCCAAGGGGGAAAGAGAGAGAGAGGTGGGCTCCCACCTCTCCTAGTCCTAGTAGGACTAGGGGAGGGGGGAGGCGCGCAGCCCACCATGGGCAGCCCCTTTCACCTTTCCACTAAAGCCCAATAAGGCCCATATGGCTCCCGGAGGGTTCCGGTAACCTCCCGGTAACCCGGTAAAATCCCGATTTCACCCGGAACACTTCCGATATCCAAACATAGGCTTCCAATATATCAATCTTTACGTCTCGACCATTTCGAGACTCCTCGTCATGTCCGTGATCACATCCGGGACTCCGAACAACCTTCGGTACATCAAAATGCATAAACTCATAATATAACTGTCATCGTAACCTTAAGCGTGCGGACCCTACGGGTTCGAGAACAATGTAGACATGACCGAGACACGTCTCCGGTCAATAACCAATAGCGGGACCTGGGTGCCCATATTGGCTCCTACATATTCTACGAAGATCTTTATCGGTCAGACCGCATAACAACATACGTTGTTCCCTTTGTCATCGGTATGTTACTTGCCCGTGATTCGACCGTCGGTATCCAATACCTAGTTCAATCTCGTTACCGGCAAGTCTCTTTACTCGTTCCGTAATACATCATCTCACAACTAACATATTAGTTGTAATGCTTGCAAGGCTTATGTGATGTGTATTACCGAGAGGGCCCAGAGATACCTCTGCGACAATCGGAGTGACAAATCCTAATCTCGAAATACGCCAACCCAACATCTACCTTTGGAGACACCTGTAATGCTCCTTTATAATCACCCAGTTACGTTGTGACGTTTGGTAGCACCCAAAGTGTTCCTTCGGCAAACGGGAGTTGCATAATCTCATAGTCATAGGAACATGTATAAGTCATGAAGAAAGCAAAGCAACATACTAAACGATCGGGTGCTAAGCTAATGGAATGGGTCATGTCAATCAGATCATTCAACTAATGATGTGACCTCATTAATCAAATAGCAACTCATTGTTCATGGTCAGGAAACATAACCATCTTTGATTAACGAGCTAGTCAAGTAGAGGCATACTAGTGACACTTTGTTTGTCTATGTATTCACACATGTATTATGTTTCTGGTTAATACAATTCCAGCATGAATAATAAACATTTATCATGATTATAAGGAAATAAATAATAACTTTATTATTGCCTCTAGGGCATATTTCCTTCAAAAACAACTTATAGAATAAGTTTTACAATTTCGTCATGGCAGAATGGTTAACCTTGCTAAACGGGAAGTTATATCAATAGGGCCTACGGCCAGGTGTGCTAGGCATGACATCACCTTACCGGGTCATATAAAAGACCAGTGTTATAACTATTGGGAATATGTTCCAACCATCAGATCTGACCGAGATTCAGATCTGATCAGTGTTAGGAAACCTCAGACTCGGAATGCGTGAGAAAAGGTGCGACACAAATTGACGAGATGATTTGCAAGATTCTCGGGAAATGAACTATGGAAGCAAGTTCCGAATCATGAGTTCATCATTTAAGCCAAGGAGAGGATGAGGAGGTGGCTGATGGACTCAGTGATAATTCAACGATGGTATCCCAAAAGATGGGTCTCCACAGTTATGTGGATAAGGAGATAACATTTGTCGGATCAAATGATATAGTGAAATATGCTCGAGGAGAACATACACAATTAAACATTGGTTGAAAGATCCACCCGAAATATGGGTTTAGGTAGGATGATCAAAGTTAGAATGGTGATTCGACAACCAATGGTCTAAGAATGAAATATCAACCATTAACTTCAAAGCAAAAGGGTTGCTAGAACTTTTGAAGTCGCGGCCAAGGAATGAACGGATATGGCAAGAAGTATCACCTATATCAAGAATTCTTAAGAGGTGGTGAAATTCTCACAACATTCTTGACATAAAAGATGGTAATACTCCAAGGTAAAGGAGAACAAATGCTGGATAGCAAGGATCTCAAGGTATAACACAAAACACGAACAAGTTTGTGTTGAACGGAAGGCAATCGAGTGGTCGATGATAACACAAATCATCGAGGGCAAGGATGGTATTTCTCATCAGGAATTCAATTGATATCCTTGAGGAGCTCGAAATGTTGATGATGATCATGACAATTTCTGTCGAGAGGTTTCATGGAGATGTAATCAGTCGGCGATGACATCAAGTCAAACGAATGATGAAGCAAAAGGTTATTGGAACCATGGGTACGACACAAACTTGAAATCAAGTTTGTTGTTTGAGGTGAAACGATAAGACAAGGAAGATCGACGTAAGCTTAGCCCATCATCGAAATTGTGCTCCGGAAGGAAGGACCAGGTAGCACAGTTAAAATTTGGCACGATAATGATATAGCCGAGTAGGCTCGGAATGACGTGATCGAGTTCAGACTCGTAAGTAATGAAGGTTACCAAGAGTTGTTGAATCGTAGTGCGGACTCAATTCGGTTGTTGGTGTCCTTGAGGGGTTCTAACAACTGAGAACCCGTTGGAAAAATGGAATCGGCAAGAATATTAGTTGATGAAGAACTCATAAGAAGTTATGTATTCCGTGGTATCCTCGAGATACCAGGGGGTAATACTCGACGACAGATCAAAGTAGAGGTTGGACTGGGGTATTGCTCTGCAGAAGACAAGTGCTTAAACTTGCACGAGAAACGGTACCTAAAAGAGAACATGGTCGAAACCACGATTGCAAAAGGCCAGATCCCAGATATAATATGAACTTATACCAAGGGAGTAATTAATTTAAGAGAAGCTTTAATGATAAGATCTACATCGTGTCCATGGGCATGAACACAAAGTTCAAGGTCGACTCCCACTTCTTCAATGCATAACCTTACATTTACCTCCCCTTTTCGAAGTTGTAGTGTTGAAAAGTTATCTGACGAAGTGTCAGCAGGGTATAACCCGCATAACTTTCGAGGTCACACAAATTAAGGAAGGCATAGGTTCAACCCGTCAGGGTATCGTGGAAACATATACCACAAGCTTTGAGAGTAAATATTACCAGCTCGAAAGCAGAGCATGGTTGGCAAAAGGAGAGGATACAAATTACCAAAGGCATTATGTATCGGAGAAAGAACTCACAAGGTGATTAATTATGAAGGACATTGTCGGATAATAATCCAACAATGGATATGGTGATCCACAATGGAGCTGATGTGAGTATCGATAGCCAATCAGAGGAAGAAAGAATGCAAATGCATCGTTTTACAGAACATCTGAATAATTCAACGTTTAAATAACAAAGGAATTATGATTTTCAAATCAAGGGATCAGGAGCAAACGCTCTGATCAAGGACGGACAAGTTGAATAGACTTAGGGGTACAATCGATGGCAATCTGATTAGCCGAGGACCAGCTCACGTTTTAAATGACATCTGAGCTGGAAGGATGAATTCTATGATCTGAGTGAGGATTGCGAGCATTCGGAACATATTGAGTCAATGGGCTCAAAATGATATTGACAAAGGTTGCCAATAAGATTACTATATTTATGGGATTAACCATAATGCAAGCAAGCAAGAATTTCAGGAGCAATAGGTTGCTCAGGATTTTCGGAAGACCGAATGGTATTTCGAAGAATTTTGTAAACTGCATGAATATCTGGGGATGAGCGGATACTCGATAAATGCGAGTAATTATCCGTAGTGGTATACATGTGGCAAAGAACTGCAAGGCAGTAGGCACAAAGTATTCTCGGGGTATCTTATAATAACAAGATCGACTAGGAATAAAAGTAAGCACGACAGGTCTAAATACTTATCCATAGGGATATTTCGGTGGTAGGGAATTGCAAAAGCAATGGCATAAGGTTTTGGGAGAACATCGGAGAGTATTGTCAGAATCTTCTGTTGAAGCAGTCGATCATCTGTAATGAAGGGGCTCTTCGGCAGGAAGTGGTAACGAGAACCTAGAGTTAGATTTTAGCAAAATCATTTAACCCGAGTAGGAGAGAGTCAGAATCCCAGAGTATAGACGAGGAATAAAAGATCCTAATACCACCCAATGGCGACGTGGGCCCGTAAGGCACACAGCCATGTTAGTAAAAGTTTTGTAATGTCTAGACTCAACTTCGACCAAGGAGTGTGGAAGGGGAATTCCTACAGGCAGTCGGCTCTGATACCAACTTGTGACGCCCCCGATTTGACCGTACACTAATCATACACGCAAACGTGTACGATCAAGATCAGGGACTCACGGGAAGATACCACAACACAACTCTACAAATAAAATAAGTCATACAAGCATCATATTACAAGCCAGGGGGCTCGAGGGCTCGAATACAAGAGCTCGATCATAGACGAGTCAGCGGAAGCAACAACATCTGAGTACAGATATAAGTTAAACAAGTTTGCCTTAAGAAGGCTAGCACAAACTGGGATACAGATCGAAAGAGGCGCAGGCCTCCTGCCTGGGATCCTCCTAAACTACTCATGGTCGTCGTCACCGGGCAGCACGTAGTAGTAGGCACCTCCGGTGTAGTAGGAGTCGTCATCAACGGTGGTGTCTGGCTCCTGGGCTCCAGCATCTGGTTGCGACAACCAGGTAGAAAGGATAGAGGGAAGGGAAGGAGAAAGCAACCGTGAGTACTCATCCAAAGTACTCGCAAGCAAGGAGCTACACTACATATGTATGCATTGGTATCAACTGGAATAAGGCTATTATATGTGGACTGAACTGCAGAATGCCGGAATAAGAGGGGGATAGCTAGTCCTTTCGAAGACTACGCTTCTGGCAGCCTCCGTCTTGCAGCATGTAGAAGAGAGTAGACTGAAGTCCTCCAAGTATCATCACGTAGCATAATCCTAACCGATGGTCCTCCCCTCGTCGCCCTGTGAGAGAGCGATCACCGGTTGTATCTGGCACTTGGAAGGGTGTGTTTTATTAAGTATCCGGTTCTAGTTGTCATAAGGTCAAGGTACAACTCCAAGTCGTCCTGTTACCGAAGATCACGGCTATTCGAATAGATTAACTTCCCTGCAGGGGTGCACCACATATCCCAACACGCTCGATCCCATTTGGCCGGACACACTTTCCTGGGTCATGCCCGACCTCGGAAGATCAACACGTCGCAGCCCTACCTAGGCACAACAGAGAGGTCAGCGCGCCGGTCTAAATCCTATGGCGCAGGGGTCTGGGCCCATCGCCCATTGCACACCTGCATGTTGCGTACGCGGCCGGAAGCAGAACTAGCCCCCTTAATACAAGAGCAGGCTTACGGTCCAATCTGGCGCGCGCCACTCAGTCGCTGACGCCACGAAGGCTTCGGCTGATACCACGACGTCGAGTGCCCATAACTGTCCCCGCGTAGATGGTTAGTGCGTATAGGCCAATAGCCAGACTCAGATCAAATACCAAGATCTCGTTAAACGTGTTAAGTATCCGCGAACACCGACTAGGGCCAGGCCCACCTCTCTCCTAGGCGGTCTCAACCTGCCCTGTCGCTCCGCCACAAACTAACAGTCGGGGGCCGTCGGGAACCCAGGCCCACCTCTACCGGGATGGAGCCACCTGCCCCTTCAGCCCCCAACTCCGAACAGTACCACAGGTAATGTAACTATGTAAAGTATATAGTATATGTCCGTGATCACCTCCCGAAGTGATCACGGCCCAGTAGTATAGCATGGCAGACGGACAAGAGTGTAGGGCCACTGATGGAACACTAGCATCCTATACTAAGCAGTAGGATAGGAGGTAATGGTAACAATAGTAGTAGCAAGGACGGGCTATGCATCAGGATAGGAATAACGGAAAGCAGTAACATGCTACACTACTCTAATGCAAGCAGTATAGAGAAGAGTAGGCGATATCTGGTGATCAAAGGGGGGGGGCTTGCCTGGTTGCTCTGGTAAGAGAGAGTGGTCGTCAACACCGTAGTCGAACTGGGTAGCAGCGGCGTCGGTCTCGGTGTCTAGCGAGAGAAGAGGGGGAAGAAGCATAAATATAATGCAAAGAAATGCAAGACGATGCATGACATGACAAAGCGTGATGCTAGGTGTACCCTAACGCGGTACGAGGTGGTACCGGTGAAGGGGGGAAACATCCGGGAAAGTATTCCCGGTGTTTCGCATTTTCGGACAGATGGGTCGGAGGGGGAAAGTTACGTGTTCGCTATGCTAGGGATGCGTGACGGACGAACGGGCTGCGTATCCGGATTCGTCTCGTCGTTCTGAGCAACTTTCATGTTGAAAATAATTTAATCCGAGTTACGGATTAAAAGATATGACTTTCTAAAGATTTTATTAATTTCCGGAATTATTTTTAATTCGAAAAATAATTGCTAAATTGCTAGGCGCACTCAGCACAGTGTACACAAAAGTGTACCCAGTGACTGACAGGTGGGCCAGAGGGACCCAGTTGACCAGTCAATGTTGACTAGTCAACAGGGGTGGGGTCCCCCTGTCATACACTCACCTAACTAATTAAAGATTAGGTAGTTAATTAGCAGGTTAGGTTAATTAAGCAAACTTTAATTAAGTTAATTAATTGATTAATTAACTAACTAATTATTTATTTATTAATATTAATATATTTTTTAATCTTAATTTTTTTTAACTTCTTTTTTTAACAGGGGCGTCGGGCTTGCATGTCATAGGCCCGAGGGGGCCCTAACGGGCGCTGGCGTTAGCGGGGCTGCGGGCCCCGGGCGGGGCGTACCCAGCGCCCAGCACGAGGGGGCAAGGCCGGCCGGCCGGAGCAGCATGCCGCGGCAAGGGGCGGCGCG
>NC_041382.1:2391001-2391505 GCF_002162155.2 Triticum dicoccoides
GGGGAGGGCCGGCCAGTGGAGCGGACGGCGGCGGTAGGGGCGCGACCGCCGGCGCGGGTGGCGTGCGGAGGCGGGGCCCTGCCACTGGCGGAGGAGCTGCAGGGGTCGGCAGCAGCGAGCAAGGTGAGCGACGGTGCGTGGGGAAGGGGTACGGCGAGCGGCGCGGGTCTGCTTATGGGGCCCTTGGAGCCCCAGGAGCACGGGGCCGAGCTCGCTTTCGAGCTCAGGGGACCGAGGCCGCGACGGTGGGGAGCTAGGCGGCAGCATCGCTCGCGCGCGGACGGGGATGGCCGGCACGGCGAGGCCGCAGCGGCAGGCGGGCATCGGCGGGTGGGGGCGGTGGCCAGTGGCGATGCGAGCATGGGCAGCTGTAGAGGCGTGCGGCGACAGACTAGCACGACCGGGTGGGGCGCGAGGTGGGTGAGCAGCGCAGCGGCAGAGGAGGCGGGCAGACGCGGGCGGCAGGGGCGCGGCAGGAGCGGGCGAACGACACGGGCGGCTACG
>NC_041382.1:2391516-2395834 GCF_002162155.2 Triticum dicoccoides
AGCTCGCGCGCAGCCACGGGCGCGAGGCAACCATCGGCGCGGGCCGCGTGGGCGGGGCGCCGCGAGCGCGAGCGCGGGGCAGAGGAGAAAGGGGGAGGGTGGTGCGGTCCTCACGGCGGTTTGTAGGGTTCGGGGCAACGGTGCTCGGGGAGGAGATGGAGACGACGACGGCGTGGTGACGAAGTCGTGGCGGCATGGTTCTGGCGATGCGCGGCGAGGCGGCCTCCTCCTCTCGATCCCGATCCAATCGGGGGAGAGGGGGAGATATTTTCGGGAGAGTGTGGGGGTGTCGGTGGGTTGACCGATGGAGTGGGTAGGGGGTTATGGAGAGGGAGTGGGGTGGATGGGCCGGCCGGCTAGGCCAGTTGGGCTTGTGAACAGCTGGGCCAAGCCCAGCGAGGGGGGTGTTTGCCCCCTTTGCTTTTATTTGTTTTGCCTTTTCCTTTTCTTATTTCCTTTTTTGTAGTATCTTTTATTTTTAGTTTTACAAAATTACCACTAGTGCCTAAATTTGTATTTATCAACAAACTATTGTGAGATTAATTCTTAACCAATAATAAAATAGTTTTAGCATTTTATAAATTTAATAGGCATTTGTTTAATTGTTTTCACTACTGTTTTAATTGTTTTTAGAGCCTTTAAACATTTTATCAAAGTTTGGTTTCTCCACCATAATTACTTACGATTTATTTGACACAACCCAAACATTTTAGTTTTGATATTTGAAAATTTTACTGTTTGCCTATATTTAAATTTTTTATTTAAATCTTTTTGAACTAACTCGAGTTTATCAACAGTACCCGAGGTGACATGGCACCATTAGCAGAGGTCTACTGTAGCTTGATTATCCGGGCGTCACAGATAGTATATATAGCATTTTTAGTAGTATGTACTATTTTTTGTATATTATTTTATACATACAAATATTAAGGTATTTTTAAAATATATTTAATGATCATGAGCATTTAACTTCTCTGTATGGGACCACACAATATTTCCCTAGTATAGTTTAAAAAATATTATTCCCTCTGTTCCTTTTTAATAAGGTGTATTAATTTTCTTAAAATCAAAATTTTCTATATTTGACTAAGTTTACTGAAGAGGACTTATTAACTTATAGACTACCAAATCAACATCATTAGATCCATCATTAAATATATTTTCATATTGTTTCTATTTGGTAGTGTTAATATTGATAGTTTTTTTGTAAAGTTTGTAAATAATAGAAAAGATTGAATTTCTAAAAAATTAATGAACCTTACAAAAGGGAACAGCGCGAGTACAAGTTTACTCAGAAGTGCATCAATAAGGAAAGTGAGCTCAATAGTGAAAGTTAAGATAAGAACTCATATCTTGTGGGCACTTAATTACATGCATGTCCTTGCTTGTCTACACACATATATAGTGATAAAACCTGCATATATTTTCTGTTTATGCTCTATTTTTACTCGATTTGTCATACACCAATTACTGACAGACTACATCTTCTACACATGCATTCAGTGCTTGCCCAACACCCGCTATGAGTGGACGTACAGGGAAGGGGCCACTGGCCGTGGTGATTGTGTATGCATTTGACTGCACCACCTCGACCCCGGAATGGTACAAGGTAGACAATGTCTTTTGGTGTGTGCAAGAGAAGCTCACCCGCATCGTGGGCAGCAGCCTCGGCTACACATACGTAATGTCAACCCCTAATACATACACGTCCGACATGAAACTAGTTGACTCCACTGAGACAAAAGAAAAAGGCTACACAGGTAGCTCGTCCTGGAAAAGGACCGCCTGCATACAAAACATGGCATCGGGCCTCCACGAGGCACATAGACTAATCAGCCAACATGGGAACCAAAATGGAATCATCTTGCTACACAGGAAGGTGAAAGGTGAAAGGCTACACAGGAACCAAAATGGAACCCAAACACGTGCACCTCTGATATGAAAATAGTTGATTCCACCGAGACAAAGGTAAAAGGCTACACAGGAAGCCCGGCCAGGCAAAGGACGGCCTGCACGAAGTATATGGCATCCGGGCTCTCCGAGGCGCACAAACTGATCAGTTATCGTGAGCACCAGAACAGCATCATCTTGTTCTTCTCCGATGGGCTGATCAACAAGGGCGACTACTTTGATGGAGCAGAGAACTTCCCCTCTAAAGTACCTGTCCACACATTTACTCTCGGCGGAAACGCATATAACCAGGTATATATCAGTTGAGAAACACTCTAGTACAAATCATGACTGTATATTAACTACATCAATTCGTTCTTATATTATAATCATGCCTATATGCTATAGGGTCTCCTTGCCATAGCGGAGAACTCCCCGGGTGGGATGTTCCACCCCCTCCCAGTCCCTGATAAGCCGAATCAATCGGTGCCATTCTCAGACCTGCTGGATAGAATCCTTGGCGGCACAGCATGAAATCCTTCTAGTCCGAAACTCCCAGTTCAGGTAATATGATACATTAACCGGCTATATATTGTCATATTCATCGGTGTGCCAATGAAAGAATGATGTCTAATGTGTGACGTACGCACATGAATGCAGCTACGAGAAACATGGGGAGGATGGTGATGATGCAACCTCCAAGCAGTAGTTGGTGTTGCTGAGGCTGCAGGTCGTCGCCACCTTTGCCACCAAGCAGTAGCTACTACCTCCAACATTTTGAATCTTCGTCACGCGCACGGCGCACCTGCGTAGCACTTTATTTCCAATTTATATTTCCTGCTGTATCAAACACGGATGCTCCTTACTCGTTTTTCATAAATTTTTCCTCGGTAACAATGTATTAATTGGTTGCATATGTTTCTTTTTTATCTTTCTTATAAAAACTACTGCAAAAATGTTTACAAGTGGCGTGTACAAAAGCCTTATCACCCTAACAGGCTCGCGCAAGCCACTGGTAATTGGTTGCAGCCTAACAGGAATACTTTTCGTTCTGTCCGCTATTGATAGCCACACGCTATAGTGACGAGCACTTTGTCCAGCGCGCCGCTAGTAATAATTTCAGAAGGAAAAAAAAAGGATGTGCCTCTCGTCTTTTACCCGGGCATACGTGACAGATTACAAAAATCATCAGTTACAGACTACTCCCTCCGTTATAAAATACTCCCTCCGTTTCAAAATAGATGACTCAACTTTGTACTAACTTTGTACAAAATTGAGTCATCTATTTCGGAACAGAGGGAGTACTTGACTTCCATTTGTCTAAAAATGGATGTACCTATATACTAAAACATGTCTAGATACATTTATATTTTGACAAATGAAAGTCTTGTACTGTGGAACGGAGGGAGTACATATTAGAGAAACTCTAGCCAATGCCGTAAAAACAGCTAGAGGAGTAAACTGTTTTACTCCTCTAACCGGCACCTAGCCGATCATCTAAACCGAATAGCTGAATATAAATTTTATTCCGTCGCTTATCCCGTGAGTAAAAGTCCACCGCTCGGCCTCGGAGTAAGCGACGGAATAAAATTTAGACTTCCATTTGTCTAAAAATAGATGTACCTAAGAATGCTTGCTCTGACATTCCTCCTCCCCAATCACCGCCGGTGGTGAATCCCCCACCATTGCACACCCCCACTGCTGCCGCCATGGCCGCCGGTCCCCGCCGCCCATCCACAGCGCAGATCCACGCCGCCACGCGCCCAGCGCGGGCGAGTCTTCCTCATGCCGCCGCAGCGACACTGCGGCCCCATCTGGCAAGCTTGCCGGCTTCCCTGACGTACCTGCGTCGCCACCGCCATAGAGGAAGTACCGCGGCGCTAGGCAGCGGCATGGAGGACATGGTTGGCCGACATTCCCAATCAGAACACAGACAAGAAGCTTTAGATTGGGTCATTTCACACCGCCAAGCTCGCCGCCGCGAGTACGACATTTGGTCGGTCCGACTGCAGGACACCGATGCCTGCTTGAACTTTGAGTGGGTTGAGCTGCCGCGCGTTGAACCGGCTGAGTTGGGTGTGGTGACGAGTGGCAAGGGAGGACCGGGAGGCGAGGGAGCGGCGTGCATGCCATCGTGCAGGCTGATGAGGTTGTCCACACGAGCGCGCTGCTCCCGCCTCCCGGGAGGCGAGGGAGCTGCAGGACGCTGGCTTCCACATGCATGTACGCCATCTTGCAGGTGGACGACACCGTCCGCGAGCGTGCAATCGCCCTACAGGACGCCGCCCTCCGTGGGAACACCGTCGTGCAGATGGACGGCGACCTCCACATTGTAGGCCCACTCAGTTATTGTAACAGGGGAGAAAAAAGTCAAGCTAGCGTGATGCAATCTTTTTTTATTCGTCTGTAATATTCAAAGGTGCACGAT